>NW_004444018.1:3519285-3606876 GCF_000243295.1 Trichechus manatus latirostris
TAACAAAGCTTATTAAGAAAATGTTCTGCATCCTACTTTGGTGAGTGGCATCTGGGGTCTTAAAAGCTTGCAAGCGGCCATCTAAGATGCATCAATTGGTACCAACCACCTGGAGTAAAGGAGAATGAAGAACACCAAAGACACAAGGAAGGTAGTAGCCCAAGAGACAGAAAGGGCCACATAAACCAGAGACTTCATCAGCTTGAGACCAGAAGAACTACATGGTGTCCAGCTACCACCAATGAGCGTCCTGACAGGGGACACAACAGAGAGTCCCTGATGGAGCAGGAGAAAGGTGGGGTGCAGAACTCAAATTTTAGTAAGAAGACCAGACTTAATGGTCTGTATCAGACTGGAGGAACCCCAGAAAGCATGGCCCCCAGATTCTATATCAGCCCAGAACTAAAACAATTTCTGAGGCCAACTCTTCAGACAGGGAATGGACTGGACTGCGGGACATGGAGTGATGCTCATGAAGAGTGCGCCTCTTGGCTCAAGTAGTTACAAGAGACTAAACGGGTGCCGTCTTTCCAGAGGTTAGATGGGAAGTCAGAGGGGGCTAGGAGCTAGTTGAATGGAAATGGGAATCGGGTGGAAAGGAGGAGTGTGCTGTCACAGTATGGGGAGAGCAATTAGGGTCACATAACAATGTATGTACAAATTTTTGTATGGGAGACTAACTTGAAATGTAAACTTCACTTAAACTACAAAAATAAACAAGAAAAAAAGCACACAGCATGAAATCAGGACACGAAACCAGCACATGGAATTGAATGCTAGCTCCTGATTTTGCAAGATATTTGAGAATGGAATCAACTGCCCCACTCTTGCTGCCCCTCTTTTGTATCTTTCCTGCTAGTATTTCACTCCATGCAATTAAACACCCATTTATTAAACCCCTTCCTCTCTCTACCACTCATCTGTCAGTTTGTCATACTGTGGTGGCTTATGTGTCGCTATGATGCTGGAAGCAATGCCACTGGTATTTCAAATACCAGCAGGGCCACCCACAGTGGATAGGTTTCAACAGAGCCTCCAGAGGGAGACAGACTAGAAGGAAAGGCCTGGCAATCTATTCACCAAAATTACCCAATGAGAACCCTATGGATCCCAAAAGAAGATTGTCTGATATAGTGCTAGAAGATGAGCCCCCTGGGTTGGAAGGCAACAATGGACTCAAGCATGCTGGCAATCATGAGAAAGGCATGGGACCAGGCAGCATCCCATTCTGGTGCACAGGGGGTCACCATGAGTTGGAGCCAACTCAAAGCAACTAAAAACAACAATTACTCTCTGTCTTTTTGCCCTGTCAGCCAACTTCTGCCCCCATCCCCACAAGAAAAACTGCTCCATCAGCAGAGGGCTACCTCTAGCAGTTCTTCCCTGTAGGACAGACAAGAACTTTTGTAAGAGTGAGGCTGTCCAGAGTAAGCTGGTCACAACACACTCTTCTCTACAACTGCAACCATCCAAATTTCTCACTAATAGCAACCACTATTTTTTAGCATTTATTATGTGTTAAGCACTGCTGGGCCATTTACATGTATTACTTCATACAACCCTTACAGTCAATTTGCTAGACAGTACTATTACTATCCCGTTTTATAGATGAAAAAACAGATGCTCAAACAGCAAGTAGGAGCTGGACCCAGGGCTTGAACTCTCATCTGTGCTTCTTGACAGTGCCTGCTCTTTTCCTTCATGCCACAGGTCCTCAAACGTTGGTGTGCATACTTTGAAACCACTTCGTTTTCATAAGCTATCCTGTTTCCCAACCAACCAGCCTCTCGTGCAGTTGTCCTGAGTATTCACTGGACTATGTGTGACCCTGACGTATAGAAATGCCCATGCCTCTAACTCTCCATCCCTCCATGCCATTTTCTACCAATGACCTTCCCTCCAGGTTGGGACCCCTCCTAGTTTTACTGTCACCAGACAAGGGACAAAATCGTCCCTGTGTCTTGGCAGTTTTTCATTAGGATCTTTCTTTTCACAAATGGAAGGGCCAGGAAGCCCTAAGCTCTCTTCCGAAAAGGAGAGATTTGCTCCCCTCCACTACAGGCCAGAATACTGAGGCCAGGCCAGCCCAGAAGTGTGAGTTGCTTAGTAACTGGAATCACATATGTCTGTGCCCCAAAGGCAAATGGTACCTTTTGCTGACCCGCAGGGGGTCCTGGAACATGATTCTTAATGATACACCTCCTCCCTGGAAAGCCCCAGATTTGGAGCAAGGGTAAAGATCGCCTTTCTCCTTCCTCTGGGGCTGTAACATCACCAGCCTTATTAAATAGTCAATTCCCATCTGTGCCTAAGGCTTCAGGCCATTTTCTCTCCCAGACTTTTAACAAAGTCATTTTGGAATAGGTGAGATGGGGCTAATCATAATAATTTCAGATAATATACTACAGGTCATGCTTCAGGCCAAAATGGTGCTACAGACAGAAGCACCATACCGTCCCTCCACAGCAAAGACCTGAAAAACTAAGTCAAACAGAAACAAACATCAGTCCTGAAACTCTAAGCATCGAATGAAGAGATAAAGAACTCAGCCAAGCACCAAATGGAATAAGAAACTGACAGAGAACAGAGAGCAAGGAGACATACGTGCAGAAGTCCTCTATCAGCTAATGCAGCACGGATTCGCCATTTTGGACTCCTGTCAGAGATCAGTGAACAGGGAGTACGAGAAAGTAGCTTCACGGGGCTCCCAGCAGGAGACAGAACAACCGGTAACCAGCAATATATGCTTTCCCACTCCCCACCCTTCTTCAGCCCCACTCGGCCTCCTCTACTTCCTGCGGCCACAGTTTCTTGGCTGGGAGGCACTGGCTTCAGCTTTATGCTACTTGGATTCCATCTGCCCACACTGGCTGGCTCCCTGAGTGCCATTAGTTGGTTGCTGGTGTTGCTTTTTTCTGCTTGTTTTGGTTTCTTCCATACCTCTCACCACCTCCCCCTCGTTTCTCTCAAATACTTGGCTCCGTGTGCCATCTTTCCTTCTTCCTGAAAGGCTGTGAGGTGCCACTCAACTGTGGAACTGCTTCCTGGTCCATCTTGCCACACTGGTGGGATGCCCGGGGCTTTTTTTGTTTGTTTTGATTTGTCCTGTTTTGATTTGTCTCTTTGTTTTCTTTTTCTTTTCTCAGCTTGGGAGCCCCTTCTAGCCAGGCTATACTGCATGGCTTGGGAGCTACTTCCTCAGTTGGCTCAACTGTGAAGTGGGATCCCTGAGCGCATTTCTTTTTGTTGTTGTTGTTATTTTTAGTTGTTTTGGTTTTTTTTGAGTGTTGTTTGTTTGTTTTCTTTTCTCTCTTTTCCCTTTTTGTTTTTCTTCATTTCTCAGTTTCTTGTCTCTCTATACTTACTTTGTCTTCCTGTCTCCAGAATACCTGGCATTGTGTGACACTTCTACCCCTTCAAGCCTGTGAGCCACTTCCCCAGTCTTCGCAGCTGCACCAGTGGGATCCCTGGGGCCTTTGCTATTCTTTTTTTAATTACTTTTTTTTTTTACGCTTTTTCTTTTTCTCTTTTTTTTTTTCCTTTTGTTTTTCTCTATTTCTCGGTCTCTCATCCATCCACTCCAATGGCAAACTCCATTAGCATTCTTTTTGTTTGTTTTTGGCTTCTGTTTCTCCTCTTGCTCCTCTTTTCCATAGCATCTTAGTTCCACATATCACAATCCCCCCCACTCCTTTCTATCTACCTGCACCATGTGCTGGACATCACACCCCCGAGCAGCACAGGCATGGCCTACTGGAACTTGCCCTGCACTGATTCCCAAACTGCCCTCTCAGCCCTAGTACATACTACAAACAACCCATCCCAGTAACTCCCCTTCATCTGGATCTACCTTGCTGCACCTTAGCTGAGTGACTGACCCTGCCCATTGGAGAAGGAGTTGAAAAGTATCGTGCCCACAAATGAGCAAACAACAAAGAACACAAAGCCCGCCTGCTAACACATAAGCAAATAAAACAAAAAAGCAGGACAAAATAAACACATGTACAATCAATAAACAAGGAAAATAAATACTGAATGTCCCAAAGACAGCAGACAATATCAAAACATATAAAAAAACAGGACAAGATGGTTCCAGTAGGCATTCAAAATAAAACACCAGATGACTTTCCAGGAGAAGAAAAGGCACAAGAATTATCTGATAGGGAAATCAAATCTTTAATATTCAGAGCTATCCAAGAGTTGAAGCAAAAAGTAGACAAAAATGAAGAAAAAATAGACAAATTCATGGAAAACACAGAAAAATTCATGGAAAATACAGACAAAAAAATGGAAGAATTCAGGGAAATAATATAGGAACAAAGTGCCAAAATAAATTCACAACTAGAAATCATACAAAAACAACAATTAAAATCCAAAAGATAAACAAGATTTCAGAAATGGACAGTTTCATAGAAGAGCTGAGGAGCAGGTTTGAAATGATGGAAGACAGGATTAGCAAAACTGAAGACAAATGCTTGGCTACAACTTGGAGGAAAAATCAGAAAAAAGAACGAAGAAAAATGAAGAAACCTTGAGAATGATGTGGACTACAATCAAAAGCAAAACTCTGCGAGTGATCAGAGTTCCAGAACAGGGGGAGAAAACACGGAAAGGATCATTGAAGAACTGCTGACAGAAAACTTCCCCAATATCATGAAAGATGAAAAGCTGACCACCCAAGAAGCTCAACTAACCACATATAGGATAGACCCCAAAAGAAAATCACCAAGGCATAGCATAATCACACTTGCTTAAACCAAAGACAAAGAAAGAATCCTGAGAGCAGCTTAGGAAAAACGAAAAGTCACATACAGAGGAGAAACAATAACACTAATCTCAGATTATTCAGCAAAAACCATACAGGCAAGAAGGCAATGGGATGACATATATAAAACCCTGAAAGAAAAAAATTGCCAGCCAAAAATAAAATATCCTGCAAAACTCTCATTCAAATATGATGGTGAAATTAGGACATTTCCAGATAAACAGAAATTAAGGGACTATGTAAAAACCAAACCAAACTTACAAGAATTATTAAAGTGAGTCCTTCAGTCTGAAAACAAACAACATCAGACCACAGGCTGAATCTAGGACACAGGATCGTACCAGCCATATACCAACCTAGGAAATGAACTCTCAAGGACTATCTAAAACGAAGATAATTAAAATATGGAACCAGAGAGGTTAACCTGTAAATGACAACAACATTAGAACAATAAAATAGGGAATAAACGGTATAGGTGTAGAATCTTCTAACAGAGAGGAAGGCAAGGCAGTACCAAGTAATAATAGACTGGTTCAAACCTAGGAAGGTAAGGGTAAATTTCAAGGTAACCACAAAGAAAGTTAACAAATCTACTTATCAAAATAAAGAAGAAAAACATAAAGTCTCAGTAAGAACAAAATCTACAAAAAAATAGAAACAAAAAAAAAAATCCACAAACAAAAGGAATTCGGCACAGGAGAGTAACAGGAACAAAGAAAACATCAGCAACACACACAAAAAAAATGACAGCAATAAACTCACACCTATCAATAATTACACTGAATGTAAAATGCCCTAAATGCATCCATAAAGAGACAGAGAGTGATAGAATGGATAAAAAAACAGGATCCATCAATATGCTGTCTACAAGAGACACATCTTAGAAACAAAGATGTAAATTTTTTAAAAATCAAAGGATGGAAAAATATATATCAAGCAAATAGCTACCAAAAAAGAGCAGGAGTGACAATACTACTTTCAGATAAAATACACTTTAAAACAAAATCCACCATAAAAGACAAAGAAGGGCACTATATCATGATTAAAGGGATGATCCAGCATGAAGAAATAACCATAATAAACATCTACTCACCCAATGACAGGGCTCCAAAATACACAAAACAAACTCTAACAGCACCAAAAAGGGAAATTGACAGTTCCACAATCATAGTAGGAGACTTCAACACACCACTCTTGGTAAAGGACAGAACATCCAGAAAGAAACTCAACAAAGATACCGAAGACCTAAAGGGCACAATCAGCCAACTTGACCTCATAGACATATATAGAACATTCCACTCAACAGCTATAAAGTACAAATTCTTTTCCAACACACATGGAACATTCTCCAGAATAGACCACATCCTAGGCCACAGAGCAACCCTCAACAGAATCCAAAACACTGAGATAATACAAAGTATCTTCTGTGACCACAATGCCATCAAGGTAGAAATTAATAATGCGAAGAACAAGGAAAAAAAAACAATTACATGGAAATTGAATAACACCTTGCTACAAACCACTGGGTAATAGAAGAAACCAGAGATGGAATCAAAAAATTCCTAGAATCAAATGAGAATAAAAACATATCATACCAAAACCTTTGAGACACAGCAAAGGTAGTCCTCAGAAGACAATTTATAGCAATAGATGCATACATGAAAAAATAAGAAAGGGACAAAATCAAAATATTAAGTACACAACTACAAAAAATAGAAAGAGAACAGCAAAAACAAAAAAAAATCCAATAGCCTCCAGAAGGAAGGAAATAATAAACATCAGAGCAGAAATAAATGAAATACAGAACAGAAAAACAATAGAGAGAATCAACAAAACCAAAAGTTGGTTCTTTGAAAGAATCAACAAAATCCACAAACCACTGGCCAGAATGGCAAAAGAAAAACGGGAGAGGAAGCAAATAACCCAAATAAAAATGAAATGGGGGACATCACAACAGACCCAACTGAAATAAAAAGGATCATAACAGAGTATTATGAAAAACTATACTCCAACAAATTTGAAAACCTAGAGGAAATGGATAAATTTCTAGAAACACACTACCTACCCAAACTAACACAAAGTGATATTGAACATCTGAAAAGACCCATAATAAGAGAAGAGATTGAAAAGCTAATTTAAAACAAACAAACAAACAAACAAAAAAAAGCCTTGGCCCAAATGGCTTCACTGGAGAATTCTACCAAACATTCAGAGAAGAGCTTATACCAGAACTACTCAAACTATTTCAGAACACAGAAAAGGAAGCAACACTTCCGAATTCATTCTGTGAAGCCAGCATAACCCTGATACCAAAAACAGGCAAAGATGCCACAAAAAAAGATACAGACCAATCGCTCTCACGAATATAGGTGCGAAAATTCTAAACAAAATTGTAGCCAAAACAATTCAGCATCATATCAAAAAAATAATACACCACCACCAAGTAGGATTCATACTAAGTATGCAAGGATGGTTCAACATTAGAAAATCAATCAACATAATCCACCACATAAAGAAAAGTATCACATGATCATCTCAATTGATGCAAAAAAGACATTCAACAAAGTCCAACACACATTCCGGATAAAACTCTCAACAAAATAGGTATAGAAGGGAAATTTCTCAACATAATAAAGGGCATCTATGTAAAACCAAAGGCCAACATCATTCTTAATTGTGAGAAGCTGAAAACATTCCCCCTGAGAACAGGAACAAGACATGGATGCCCTTTTTCTCCATTCCTATTTAACACTGTGCTGGAAGTCCTAGCTAGAGCAGTAAGACAAGAAAAAGAAATAAAGGACATCCAAATTGGTAATGAAGAAGTTAAACTGTCCCTGTTTGCAGATGATATGATACTATACATAGGAAACCCTAAAGACTCCACAAGACAACTACTGGAACTAATAGAAAGATTAAGCAGACTAGCAGGATACAAGATTAACATACAAAAATCAGTTGGATTCCTATACGCCAATAAAGAGAACGATGAAAAGGAAATCAGGAAAACAATACCATTTATAATGCCCCTAAAAAAATAAAATACTTACGAATAAATCTAACCAGGGATGTAAAAGACCTATACAAAGAAAACTACAAAACACCGCTGTAAGAAACCCAAAGGGATCTACATAAATGGAAAAACATACCACGCTCATGGAAAGGTAGACTCAACATTGTGAAAACTATTTGACCCAAAGCAATTTACAAATACAATGCAATCCTGATCCAAATACCAACAACATTCTTTAAAGGGATGGAAAAACTAATCATTAACTTTATACGGAAAGAGAAGAAGCCCCGGATAAGTAAAGCACTACTGAAGAAGAATAATGTAGGAGGACTCGCACTACCTGACCTCAAAACCTACTATATAGCTACGGTAGTCAAAATAGCCTGGTACTGGTACAATGACAGATACATTGACCAGTGTAACAGAATTGAGAACCTAGATGTAAATCCATCCACCAACAGTCACCTAATCTTCGACAAGGGCCCAAAGGCCATCAAATGGGGAATAGTCTTTTGAACAAATGGTGCTGGCAAAACTGGATGTCCATCTGCGAAAAAATGAAACAGGACCCATACCTCACACTATATACAAAAACTAATTCAAAATGGATCAAAGACCTAAATATAAAGCCAAAAACTATAAAGTCCATAGAAGAAAAAATAGGATCAATGCTAGAGGCCCTAGTACACAGCATTAACAGGATACAAACCATAACCAACAACACACAAACTCCACAAGATAAGCTAGATAACTGGGATCTTCTAAAAATTAAACATTTATGCTCATCAAAAGACTTCATCAAAAGAGTAAAAAGAGAACCTACAGACTGGGAAAAAAATTTTTGGACATTACAAGTCAGATAAAGGTCTAATCTCTAAAATCTACAGGAAAATCTAACACCTCTACACCAAAGAGACAAATAATCCAGTTAAAAAATGGCCAAAGGAAATGAACCAGACACTTCAAAGAAGACATTCAAGCGGCCAAGAGACACATGAGGACATGCTCGCAGTCACTAGCCATTAGAGACATGCAAATCAAAACCACAATGAGATACCATCTCACCCCTGCATTACTGGCACAAATCAAAAAAACTGGAAATAACAAATGTTGGAGAGGCTGTAGGGAGATTGGAACTCTTATGCACTGCTGGTGGGAATGCAAAATGATACAATCATTTTCGAAAACGATATGGTGCTTTCTTAGAAAGCTAGAAATAGAAATACCATAGGATCTAGCAATACCACTCCTAGGAATATATCCTAGAGAAATAAGAGCCGTCACACAAATAGACATATGCACACCCATGTTCATTGCAGCATTGTTCACAATAGCAAAAAGATGGAAACAACCTAGAGGCCCATCAACGGATGAACAGATAAACAAACTATGGCACATACACACAATGGAGTATTATGCAACGATAAAGAACAATGATGAATCTGTGAAGCATCTCATAACATGGATGAAACTGGAGGACATTATGCTGAGTGAAATAAATCAGTCACAAAAGGACAAAAATTGTATGAGACTACTACTGTAAAACCTCATGAAAAAGTTTACACACAAAAAGAAACAATCTTTGATGGTTATGAGGGATGGGAGGGGTGGGGGGGAATACTAAATAGACTAAGTGATAACTTTGGTGAAAGGCAAGACAGTACAAAACACTGGGGAAGCCGGCACAACTTGTACAAGGAAAGGTCATGGAAACTCCACAGACACATCCAAACTTCCTGAGGGACGGAATTGCTGGGCGGAGGACTATGGGGACCATGGTCTAGGAGAACATCTAGCTCAATTGGCATAGCACACTTTTTAAAGAAAATGTTCTACGTTCCACTTTGGTGAGTAGCGTCTGGGGTCTTAAAACCCTATGAGCAGCCACCTAAGATACTCCACTGGTCTTACCCCTTCGGGAGCAAGGGAGAATGAAAAAAACAAGATACAAAGGAAAGATTAGTCCAAAGGACCAAAACTACCACGGCCTCCACCAGACTGAGTCCAGTACAACTACATGGTGCCAGACTACCACCACTGACTGCTCTGACAGGGATCACAACAGAGGGTCCCAGACAGAGCTGGAGAAAAATGTAGAACAAATTTCTAACTCACAAAAAAAGATCAGACTAGCTGGCCTGACAGAGACTGGAGAAACCCCAAGAGTATGGCCCCTAGACACCCTTTTAGCTCAGTAATGAAGCCACTCCCAAGGTTCACCCTTCAGCCAAAGATTAGACAGGCCCATAAAACAAAGCAAGACTAATGGGGCACAACAGCCCAGGGACAAGGACTAGAAGGCAGGAGGGGACAGGAAAGCTGGTAATAGGGAACCCAAGGTCGAGAACGGAGAGTGTGGACATGTCATGGGGTTGTTAACCAATGTCATAAAACAATATGTGTACTAACTGTTTAATGAGAAACTACTAAGTTCTGTAAACCTTCATCTAAAGTACAATAAAATACATATATATATATACACACACACACACTAGAGGTCAACTTCTGAATACTATCCTGTTGGCTCTGTGAAAATATATTCATCATCAACTTGAACTGACTTCCTGAAACATCTTACTGTACAAGTCAGCCTCTACCGATGCTCTACCATCTGTCCATCAATTTGTCATACTGTGGTGGCTTGTATGTTGCTATAATGCCGGACGCTACACCACCGGTATTTCAAATACCAGCAGGATCATCCGTTGTGAACAAGTTTCAGGGGAGCTTCCAGATGAAGACAGACGAGGAAGAAAGGCCTCGCAATCTGCTTCTGAAATTAGCCAATGAAAACCCTACGGATCATAACAGAATATTGTCCAACTGGACTAAAAGATGCCAACGATCGTGAAGATGGCATAGGACTGGGCAACATTTCATTCTGTTACACATAGCGTCAGCATGAGTCAGAGCTAACTCGATGGCAGCTAACAACAACACTGATGTTGGGAAGAAATCACTAGAGAGAAAGAGATGATAAGAGATTGCATTCGTTGAGACCTACTGTGTGCAAGCCCTCATTAAGACCTACTATGTGCAAGACCTACTAGGTGCTTTACCTACAGTAATGTATCTAGTCCTGGCAACAATACTAGGAGGTAACCTCATCTTACATTTGAGGATACAGAGGCCCAGAGAAACACTAAGGAATTCCCCCAAGATCCAACAGCCAAGTTTCAAACTCCAGTTGTATTTAATTCCAAAGCCCATGCTTCATCCATGCCATCATGATTTACATGTATCCAGAGATTTCTCACCAGTGCAGTGAGAAGGGTGGGGGAGGCAGGGTGAAATTTTAAAAAGGATGGTCAGAGTAGGCCTCATGAAGCAGATGACATTTGAGCAAACACTTGAAGAATGTGAAGGTATCGGTCACGTAAATAGGGAGGAGCATTCTAGGCACAGGGAGCAGCCAGGGTGAAGGTGGTAAGACAGCAGTGTCCAGGATGGGTCTGAGGAACATCAAGAAGGCTGAACTGAAGCTGGAGCAGAGGGAGCAAAGGGGACATAAACAGAAGAGAAGGACAGAGGGGTGATGGGCACCCCATCTCGAGGACCTAGGAGGAGGTAGGCCCCAATCTGGACCAAACAATTCACTCTAAAAAAGGATTGACCCTAACTCCCCCCTCACTCTAACAATATCTTCAATTATTATCTACTAATTCCTCAGGAGGAGCCCTGGTGGCACAGTGGTTAAGAGCTTGGCTGCCAACTAAAAGTTCAGCAGTTCCAATCTACCAGCCACTCCTTGGAAACCCTACGGGGCAGTTCTACTCTGTCCTATAGGGTCCCTATGAGTCGGAATCAACTTGATGGCAATGAGTTTTTTTTTTAATTTCTCAGGAAGGGAGGGAGAAGAAAGGAAGACAAGAGAGAGGAAGGGAAGAATGTAAGAGGAAGGGAGGAGGGTCAGAAGGAAGAAATCCTCAAAATTACAGTCCAAAACTCTGCTGTATACCCCTTTTTAAAATTTTTTTTCTTTCCAGTTGCCATCAAGTTGATTCTGACTCATGGTGACCCCATGTGTGTCAGAGTAGAACTGTGCTCCATAGCGTTTTCAATGGTGATTTTTTGGAAGCTAACCGCCAGGCCTTTCTTCTGGGGCACCTCTGGGTGGACTCGAACCACCAATCTTTTGGTGAGCAGTTGAGAAATGAACTGTTTGTGCCACCCAGGAACTCCTTTTTGTGTGGGTGGGTGGCAGGGCTAGGGGAGGACACAAATTTGAGTCTCTTAATTTAATATCTTAGATGAGAAGCACACAGTTTTATACACAACAATTTCACTACAGCTCATTGTTATGCAATTATTTCATCTCATCAAAGTGGGTAAACATTAAACAAATACAAAATTTTGCACCTCATTCATCATGCATGTCAAACATTGAGGCTGTATACAGAAACTCCCTATGGGCCAAATCATCCATTGACATTGTATCTCAGGTTATGCATGATTCTTTAAACTCTGCACCAGTTCTGGAATCAGTGTGCATAGCAATGGACTTTTATCAGATAATTCTCCACACTCAAGGCAGAAGTCTTCTAGTCCCCTTCTTTTTTTAAGTAAATATTTGTATTAATATAACATATATGCAGTAAAGTACACAAACAATAAATGCACAGCTCAATGACTTTTTACAAATTGATCAAATCTATAGAACTACTACCCAGATCAAGCAACTAAGCATTACTGGTGCCCAAAAGCCCCTTTCGTATCTCCTCAGTCATTATCTCCCCAAAGGTATTAACTACTCTGACTTCTACCATTATCAAATAGTTTTGTCTGTTTCTGGGCTTTAAATGAATGGGATCCTATATAATGGTGTTCTGGTAATCAGTTTTTCTAGTTCAACATAATTCTGATATTCGTACACATTGTTGTGCTTGAGTCATTCATTCACATTATTGTTCTATGGCAGTTCCATGATATGAACCTACAATTCATTTATCCATTCTATTGTTTGTTGATGGTCATTTGTATTCTTTCCAGTTTTTGGTTATTGCAAAGAAAGCTGCCATGGGCATACTAGTGCATACCTTTGGTGAATACATGTAAGTACTTCTTCTGGGTGTATATGAAGGAGTGAAATTGCTAAATCAACACAGTATGCCTATGTTTACCTAGAGTAGTTCCTGCCAGAGAGTTTTCTAAAGTGGTGGGACCAATTTACATTCCCACTGTCATTGCATGAGAGTCTAATTTTTATAACATGCCCAATTAATATAGCTTTCAGATAAAGTGGACACACATCCTATTACTGTTAAGACAAACAGAAAGGCAAGCATCCTCCTCTATGCCAGCGATGCGGTTTTTGCCACGACCAACCAGAAGAGTAGCTTTTGTGAGTGGCTGAACGTGCTGGCTAAATGATGCCTAGGTAAACAGTTCAGCATCCAAATATGGTACAAATACAATAATTTCATTCATATTTTGGCAGACAGTCTCCAATATTTAGTGGGCTACAAGTAACTCTACCCCACAAGTCAATTTCTTCAGCTATGTAAGGCTGAGTTTTGAAATTAACTGATCTTGTTGAATACATCAAGGCATAAGGCCATCTTTTAAGGTGACCAAGTAGAAAGAACTCTTATAATTATGTAGGCCCCAAATCATTTTCTCTCATGTTTTATGGGGCAGAAATCCAGGGAATCAGCCATCTATTTTTCCAGCTCCCTGAGCAGAGTGGGAAATCCTTTTAGTGGGGAGTGTTGGCCCTACTTAAAGCCCCTGTCATCCAGGCACTAGTGAGAAGTGTGCCACTCCTTGATGGGCAGAAGTACAAGTACACACCAGGCCCCTAAATGTCCACAGCAATGTGTCAGCCCTGCCACCTGCAAGTCTGGTGGCTAGACAGCACATGGATCCTTTTTAAATAAACAATGCAGCTTTTTGGCACTTGGGCACGCACGCATCAGAGAATTCAACTGTGACAATGACTGTGATCTGTCCTCGCCAAAAGCCTGCTGGACACACGTGGAAGTTAACAAAACCATGCTGTCTGCCCACTCCTTGGCTCCCTTAAGTTCTTCGAGTGTATGTTAATTTAGATCATCAGAAATCCATAGGCATAAACCATGTCATTGTAGCTTGTCACAGAAGTGCCTTCATTCATCTAAATTGGGTGATAGATAATTCCCTAACTCTTAGAGAACAGCAACAGAAGAAATAACGACTCAAGATTTCCACAGATCTTGCAGGAATGTAGACAAAGACATTGTCCATTATATTAGCCAATGCCTTGATACAAATAATTCTTCCTAGAAATGACAGAATTTTAGTCCTAGCAGGAACCACCTAGGAGATTTCTTTTTTGCTACAGCTTCCAGAAAGCTTGGTGTTAAGGTTTGTGTTCAGATGAAATAATTATGCACCATACACACACACACAAATAATTCGAAAGTCAAATCAATAGAGACAGAAAGTAGATTAGTGGTTGCCTGCAGCTGGGAGTGGGAACAGCAAGGGACTGCAAATGGACACCAAGTTTCTCTTCTGGATGATGGAAATTTTCTATAATTAGATTGTGGTGGTGGCTGAGCAACTCTGTAAATTTACTAAAAATCATTGAATTATACTCTTAAAATGAGTAAATGTAACGGTATGCAAATTATACCTCGGTAAAGCTGTATGTAAAAAATCGATTTGAGATGGATCATAGACCTAAACGTGAATGGTAAAACAATAAACCTTCTATAAGAAAATAAAAGAGAATATCTTCATGATCCTGGAGTAGTCAGTGTCCTTAAACACAATACAAAAAGCACTAGCCATGTAAGAAAAACAATGATAAAATGGACCTCATTACAATTAAGAATGTCTGTCAGACAAAGGACTTCATTCAGATAGTGACAAGGCAAGCCACAGGCTGGGGAGGGATATTTGGAATACTTGTATCTGACAAGTATATAAGTACTCATGTCCGGAATTTTTTTTTTAAAAAACTCCTACAAATAAAGAAAATGGCCAACAACCCAATTAAAATATGGACAAAAGACTTGAACGGATAGTTAACAAAAGAAGATAGGCCTCCAACTGGCAATAAGCATATGAAAAGATGCACAGTGTCACAGCTATCTCAACTTCTAGTTCTGTGACTCTAAGCCTTTCAGTTTTTTTTTTCACTTGTTATATATGTTGATATTTGTATCAACCAGAATGCAGCAGGAAGCAGATGGCATACTCAAACTAGAATAATTCAAGAAAGGTTTTTTCCCAAAGGGACTATTTACAAGAGTGTGAGTTGGAAAAGAACCACCAAGAGGTGGTGCAGGAACCAGGTATGGATAGGCAGAACTGTCACTCCCCTCCCCAAAACCAGGTGCAAAGGGATGAGGGAGGGAGCAGGTACTGGAGCTCCACCAACAGTCATAGAGAGAAGCCACCTCAGGAGGTAAAGTCATTGGTCCAGGAACACAACCAGCCAGAGATAACCTCACAGGAGGGAGCCAGGAAAAGATACTATACACAGACCTCATTTTCTCCCTCCCTGTGGCCTCCTGGCTGGAGTCACCATTGGCCGAACCCAACTGGGAGCCAAAAGACAAGGCAGGTCTTTTATCAATGTCGTCCATCAGGTCAGCCTCTGGGCAGAGAGCAGAGCACAGAAGGGTGGACAGTGGCTGTGGAGGGGACAACGGAAGGGGACAGCACTATATTACAAGCTGTGGGGAATAAACAATGAACAAAATTCCCCGCCAGTAAAACTATGCTCCTGGGACAGAGAGAAGAGATTCTTTGGAGACACTTCATTAGCTTTTCATATGCAATTTGTGAAGGAGAAGGAAGAAGGTGAAAGGGTAGTGGTTGACTATCATATACCTAACCAAGATAATGCCCTGCATAATTCGTTTTCTATTGATCAGAGATGGAGCTGACTCCTGTCCAAAAGTGAATTAGACATGCTTCAGAGTAAACGATACAACTTCTCAGAAGGGGGTTGTTCCTTCTCAAACTCACTTCAAAGGCAGCATCTGGGCACTTAAGGAAGTTATCCCTCAGAAATGCAAAGTGACTCTCATCTTCAGCAGATACTTCTCAGTTTGAACAGCCAGTGAAGGGTCCCCTGGCCTCTCCTCTGCCTTCCCTCCATCATAGCATGCTCCTCAGCTCCCCCGTCCCTCCTCCGTGAACCACTCTCCTCCCTTCATCATTCTTCCTACTACTGCTCACCCACAGTTTCCATTAGTGCAGGATCCAAGACATTGTCTACATTGATTTTCTTAAAAGGTTTTAAAAGTCTCAGTCAAGACGCATTCTTCCATTTCTCAAGGCTCAGTCTGTAAGGTGAGCTGGGATGCTGCATACTCAGTTGCTTCCTGGTCTAAACCTCTCTGTATCGTGGACACAAAGCAAAGTCAAGTCATTCTAGGCAGGAGGCTTATCTGAATCAGAAATAATGTTTGTTTATTAATGTATATGTCTTTTGTCTCCTTCATTAGAATGAAGGCTCATGTGAGCAGGAATCTTGTCTATCTTGTTCAGCAGGTATCCTCAGAGCCTAGCATAATGCCTGGCACCTACTAGGCTATGAAAAACCCACTTGCCAACAAGTCGACTCCAACTCATGGCAATTCCATGTGTATCAGAGTAGAACTGTGCTCCACAGGGTTTTAAATGGCTATTTTTTTGGAAGTAGATTGCCAGCCCTTTCTTCCAAGGTGCCTCTGGGTGGACTCAAACCTTCAACTTTTTCATTAGTAGCTGAGCGCATCAACCGTTTGCACCACCTAGGGACCCCAGTAGGCTAAATGAATGCTAAATAAACAAGAAACTGGTTGTAATGTTCTTTCTTTGACTTCTCCTTGGGCAGCACCTGGCCTAAGTCTGCCACCCTTTCTAACTCAGCCACCTTTGTAACAAAGAAGTCCACTTGTCATAAGTTAATGAAGACTAATGGGTGTCCCTAAAAATCTCTCTTTCCCTGAAAAGCTGGCTGGAAAGATGCAGAAGTAGAGTCTGCCATCTTGTTTCACATCACAAACTCCATGTTGTGTTAAGCCAGCCAGCCCAGTAATGAGTCCACAGGCAGACACCTGACCACTATTTAACCTAGCCCACAGCATCTTCCTGACCACATTCACCAAATACCACTCTCTTCCCCCCTCCCCTAAGCCTCTGTAATGTTCTCCAAACATCACTTAAGCAAAAATGCCAAGAGTTCTTCACAGACCTTGGCTACCAGTAGGAGCAAACAATTATGCATCGAGAGAAAAATAATTAAATCATATCTTTTTAAGTTAAAAGGGAAATTAGAGGTCAACCCACGGTAGGATATACTTTTTACATCACAATTGCATACACACTCATTCAGCAAATATATAATGAGTCAGTACCTGTGCCAAGCACTGTTCTAGGTGCTAGAGGTAAAACAGTGAACAAAACAGATAAAAGTCCTGCCCTGCTCTAATGAAAATTCACCCATATATGTAAGTGATAAAAAGCCACAGAGTAATATTTATTCACATCACACGTAATGTACTTGAATAGTTTCTATTCTATTCTATTTCATTTATGTGTTGGTTTGTTTTAATGCTGGAAACCCTAGTGGCGTAGTGGTTAAGTGCTACGGCTGCTAACCAAAGGGCTGGCAGTTTGAATCCACCAGGCCCTCCTTGGAAACTACGGGGCAGTTCTACTCTGTCTTATATAGGGTCGCTATGAGTCAGAATCAACTCGACGGCAACAGGTTTGGGTTTTTTGGGTTTTGTTTTAATGCTGATCACTACCCTCTACATTATTTCCCAGACTCGCCAATGGGTCAGAACCCATAGTTTGAAAACTACCACTCTGATCCTCTGTTTTCGTTTTGCAGATATGGAAATAGGTTTAGTGAGGGGGGAGACAGTGAGTTTGACTTTAAACCCATAAGCTGGCAGTGTCTGCAGACATCCAGGTGGAGATGTAGCAGACATTTGTATATGCAGGTGTGAAGCTCAGGGAAGACGTCTGGAATGGAGACACAGATCTGGGAGTCAGCCAGCTGACACCTTGGGAACGCAAAGAAAGTGTATAAATTCTTTAAAGGGATGCACAGAGGAAGAAGACCAAGAGAGTCAGAAAACC
Source organism: Trichechus manatus latirostris (assembly GCF_000243295.1). Lineage (NCBI taxonomy): Eukaryota > Metazoa > Chordata > Mammalia > Sirenia > Trichechidae > Trichechus > Trichechus manatus. The sequence goes on from NW_004444018.1 coordinate 3,537,126, forward strand.
AAGGGAGAGTGATATGAAGGAAATTCCAAAAAGAGTCATTTGTGTCCACATAGCAAAGAAGTAAATTAAGCTAAGGCTGATAAACGTACATTAGATTTGGCAGTTAGAGATCCCTGGTGACGACTGCTTCCTAGAGCTGTTATAGTAAGATGTGGACAGAAAGTAAGCTGAAGATGACTGAGAAATGAATGGGAAACATTAAGTGAAGACTGCTTTTCACAAGCTTGACAGGAAAAGGATGGAGTGAGTAACAGCACAATAGCTGGAAAAGGGGGGGAGACTACAGGGTAGGGGAAAGATACTTAAAACAAGAAAGACAGGGACATATTCACAAAGCTGAGCGATAAGAGCCAACAGAGGTGGAGAGCCCAAAGGTTAAAGAGATGGATTGTTATAAGAACACAGGGAGAGAGAGCAGCCTTGGACAGGAGGAGAGAAACTATGCCCACTGAATTAGCTGAATTGCGTGGGCAGGAGGAAAGCTTGGCGGCAGATGCAGTGAATTGTAGCAGGTGAGAGCCAGAAATTTCAGGGAATCCACATCTGATGAATCATTTCTCTCTGAAACCCCCAGGGACTTGCAAATAGCCAGAGAACAAAATGGGTTGGAGAGTGCTTTTGTGTGGCCTTTCTCCCCATGATCTTCTTAACTCCCACCAGGTGATCGGGTGGGACTCTATGATAGGGTAATTGTGGCCCACCAAAGGGATTGGTTGGTTTTGCCATCCCACTGGGCTTGAAATACACCACCCCAGAGGTGGGAAAGAGAGAAGCTCACCACCAGCAAGGAAGGAGAGACCCGGCAGCAGGAGATGGCACGGTGGGCTTCCCGGCCCATGGAGAGAGAAAGCTGAGAGCCTTTGGATGGAGACAGAGGGCCAGGGAGAGGCGTGCCTGTGAGCATGGCTGGGGAGAGGCTATCCTGATGGAACAACAGTATCCTTGAGTGTTCCTAAGCCTGAATTGCAACCTGTTACTTCCCTAATAAACCTCATAATCACGAGTATGGTCTAAGAGTTCTGTGTGGCCATTGCAATGAATTATCAAACCCAGTAGAGAAGTAGAGAGTGCCATGGGAGGGGACGGTTGGTGTCAGAATTGGTAAAGATGGCAGAGAGAGGAGGCTTGTCTGACCTTCACCTCATGGGAGTCAGCCTTGCACTGTTGATCTTGGTTCTTCTTTCCCTTGTGGGATTGGAGGAGGTCAGACACTGCCCCCATGCCATTTTTACAGAGAAGTATGTTGAGGACAAGAGTTGAGGGATGACTGGAATTGCATAAGATATAGGCCTGGAAAAGGGTCGTCAGGCACACTAGAGACCTTGGCTATGGAGGGACACTGACCCACACGGTGTGCAATGCCTCCAGCTGCCTGAATTTGGGAGGAAGATGGTGATTGGGTTGAGTCAGGGTTGAGAGTGAGTCAGAGGCGAGCTCTGGCTGAAAAGAGTACGTATTCATGCCAAGAAGCACAAGAAGGCAAGAGTGTAGAGCAGCGGTTCTTAAACCTTACCATGTATCAGAATCACTTGTAGGGCTTGTTAAAACAGTTTGCTGGCCCTGACCCCCAGTTTCTGATTCAGTAGGTCTGGGATAAGGGTTCCAGAACTTTCATTTCTAGCAAGTACCCAGGTATATTAGTTTCCTTTTGCTGCTGTAACAAATTAGCCCAGATTTATTGGCTTAAAACAACATAAGTTTATTATAGTTATAGAGGTCAGAAGTCCAAAATGGGTCTCACTGAGTTAACATCAAGGTATCAGCAAGACTGTGTTCCTTTCTGGAGGCTTAAAAAATAATCAGTTTTCTCGGGACTAATGAGGCACAGCAGTCCAGGGACAAGGACTAGAAGGAAGGAAGGGACAGGAAAGCTGGTTACAGGGAACCTAAGGTTTAGAAGGGACAGTTGACATGTCGTGGGGCTATTAACCATTATCATAGGGCAATATGTGTACTAACTGTTTAATGAGAAACTATTTGTTCTGTAAACCTTCAGCTAAAGCACCAAAAAAAAAAAAAAAAAGAATTATCTATGTGAGATCAAATTGACAACAGCAACTCAAAAGGTTTGATGGGAAGCCTAGGGGACAGTGAGCTAAAGATAATGATGATGGAATAATTTGGAAAAGGATAGTGAGAATAGCAGCACAACTGGAAGAATGTAATTGATGTCACTGAATTGTACATGTAGAAATTTTTGAAATGGTGTATCTTTGACTATGTATATTTCCACCAAAAAAAAGGTCCTCCAAGGTCGAGAAGGGAGACTGTCGAAATGTCATGGGGTTATTAACCAATGTCGTAAAACAATATGTGTACTGACTGTTTAATGAGAAACTATTTGTTCTGTAAACCTTCATCTAAAGTACAATAAAAAAAAAAATCAGAGGTGAAAAAAAAAAATAATCAGTTTTCTTGACTTTTCCAGCTTCTAGAAGCTGCCCGCATTCCTTTGCTCATGGCCCCTTCCTCCATCTTCAAAGCCAGCAATGACTGGTCATGTCTTCTTCACATCGCATCCCCCTGACACTGACTCCTCTGTCTCCCTCTTCCACATTTAAAGACCTTTACATTATAAGTCCCTGGATGGCGCAAACAGTTAAGTGCTCAGCTACTAACCAAAAGGTTGGCAGTTCAAATCCACCCACAGGCACTGTGGGAGAAGGGTCATAGTCATGAAAACGCTATAGAATGCAGTTCAACTCTGCAACACATGGACTCACCATGAGCTGGAATCGACTTGAGAGCAACTGGTTAGGATTACACTGGATCCATCCAGATAATCCAGGATAATCTCCCTGTCTTGATGTCAACCTTAATTCCATTTGCTACCTTAATTCTCCATTGCCATGTACAATAACATATCCCCAGTTTCCAGGATTAGGACATGGACGTCTTTGGGAGGTCATATTCTGTTCATCACACCAGATGATGCTGAAGTGCTACCCCGGCACCACACTTTGACAACCACTAGTGTAGTGCGATGCTGGATAATGATGGAAGTGCAAGACCACAAAAGGAAGGAAGAAAGGGCAAGGCCAAGCAATGGGGAGAGGTGAGCTGCAGAGGGACCCCAAGACAATATAAACAGGACCAGGAACTGGAGAAAGCCACCAAATTCAAACATTCAGAAGAGCAAGTCTTTCAGAGCTCATACAAAGAGAGGAAGGGACACAACTTCAAGGGCTGGTAATTAAGAAGACTCTCCCCAGGTGAGAACGAAACACTGAAAAAAACCAAACCCGTTGTAGAACTGCCCCATAGGGTTTCCAAGGAATAGCTCATGGATTCGAACTGCCGACCTTTCAGTTAGCAGCCGAGCTTTTAACCACGGCACCACCAGGGCTCTGAGAATGAAATAGTGCCTGTCAAAACCACTCATTTCAGCAATGCTGCTCTGTCAAGGGAATTCACTGAATATCGACTGAAAACACACAGGCCTAAAAATACAAATACTTTTGATGGATACATTAATTAAATAGATTTCTATATATAAGATTTCTGATGGGTGGGCAAGACCCATAAGCCAGTGGTAATTTTTATTATGAATTTTGAGTTTTCCATTCATAGAGAACTTGACTTTTGAAATATGTACTGCATTTAAATAAAGCCTAAATCTGAGCTTGTCTTTCCTTTTTTTTTTGGAAAGGGAGGAAGCCTTAAAAGAAAATATTTGCTATGAGTGGTTTTATTAGTCATTATGATGGGTTCATGCCTCACAATCCTGTTATGTGGGAGAAAAGTTGTCACAGGTTTCATGGTCTTGATGGGCTGGGGTGTGTGTGTGCATGTAAGTGTGTGTACACCCATATGTGCTGTGTGTGTGTGACGGAGGTATGGAGGTTGCAAGACAAGAAAGATTGAGGAGGCATGATTCAGAGTTTGTGTTAACCTTATTCTAAGAAGCACTTACATCACCCACCTTAAACCTCTCACCTGACTTTTTTTTATTATTATTATTTTAAATCAAATGTTCATCACCATGAACTAGAAACCCTCCATGTTCCCCACAAGGAAAAATTCCTCTGTGGCCTGAGAAAGAAATTTCTATCCTCCTCCTATTTTGCCTTATAAAACAGATCAATGTTTGCCAAAAAAAAAAAAAAAAAAAAAATACAATTTCTTGTCGGCTTTGTTCCCAAAATGATAAAGTCCAGCCTGCACTTAGCTTCCTGTAAGATCGTGTACTGTGTGCTGGGTTAGCCTGTAACTCAAATTCTAGCAAGCAAACGGAAACACCTCATGGCTGGCGACAGAAAGTGGAAAAGACAGTGAAGAAAAGAATCCCCCACCACACCTCACCGAGCTCCCCCAAAAGGCTGAACAGCAGAAGTGGACCAGTTGGCTTCACAGATGTGGGTGTCGGAATATTTACATTTTAAGGGAGTGGAGACACTATAAGCAAACACGGTTATACTGATGCCTCCTACAATATCCAAATTAACAAAAACACATATTCCACAATCATTCCCAGGATAACGGGCCTTCCCAGGAATTCTGATCACTCAGAGACTCACCCTTCTGCTATGGTGACAGTAAACCTAAAATACACCTTTTTATCTAGAAAGATGCAGGTCTTAATCAGCTCTGAAATGATCAGTAAGAATCAAAATAATTAGCATTTAGGGAAGGTCTGCTTTATGCCCAACACTCTCTATACATTCTTGCAATGAAGCCCATCACAGCCCTGCAAAGCAAGCATTATAATCCTTACATTTTTCATCCACCACCAATCTGTCAGTTCCTCATACTCTGGTGGTTTAAATGTTGGTGTGATGCTGGAAGTTCTGCCACCAGTATTTTAAATACCAACAGTCACCACAGTGGACAGGTTTCAGTGGAGCTTCCAGACTAAGACAGACTAGGAAGAAAGGCCTGGTGATCTACTTCTAAAAATTTGCCAATGAATCTCATGGATCACAAAAAAACATTGTCTGACTCACTTGCTTTGGACACATCAACAGGCGGGATCAACTGCTAGAAGAGGACATCATGTTTGGTTAAGCAGAGGGCCAACGAGGGCATGAGAGGCCCTCAGTGAGATGGATCAGCACAATAGCTGCAACAATAGACTCAAACATTCTGGCAACTGTAAGGATGATGCAGGACTAGGCAACACTTTGTTCTGTTGTACGTAAGGTCGTCATGGGTCGGAGTCAACTCGATGGCAGCTAATAACAACAATAATACTTTTCATATGAGGAAACTGAGGTGCAGAAAAAAATAAATCATTTGCTCAACATCCCACAGTTGGAAGTAGCAGAGCAGAACTGCAAGCACAGGTGGTCAGACTCCAAAGCCTGTACATACCACACAGTGAGCTGTGCTTCGAGTAAGAAGATGGCCCTGCCTCCCCTGATCAATAAGATGGCAGCTGAGAGTTATTTGTCCTTATCACGGTTATGGGTTTCCTCAGACTGGGCTAAACATTCTTGTCATGTCCTCCTTGAAGCCAGCAGTCACCATGGCAGAATGGTTTGTTACAAAAATCTCCCCCCACCCCCACCCCACCCTTAAAGCTAACTTTTCTGAGTGTAATAATTACCCAGTAAATGTTCGACACACATTATCATAAAGCTGAGGAATTGGAGAGTGGTCAAAGCAACCACCAAAGTCAGGAGAATTAAGAAAGACAGATGGCATGATGTGAATCACATGCTGTTTGAAGACCCTAGTAAACCTACAAATACACACTCTGCCCCAATACTACAAATACACACAAAACTTTGATACAATGTTAGGGATTCATAGACCCCCCTGAAACGCATCCACAGACCTAAGAGTACCAGCATGGATCATATACAAGAGATTCGAATTCCTAAACTGGCTCTGTCACCAAACTCTAGCCCATCCACAATTATGGGCTACATGTGGGTACCTCCTAATTGAAGGAGTCAGGCAATATTTAAAGATAAAAATAAATACAAGGAGATGACAAATTCCCCCATGCCTAATTTAAAAACATTTCTAAAGTATAATCAAATTTATCATTTATCAACAAATATTTCCATTTACCAACAAATATTTCAATTTAAACATAAAAGTGCTTTCCCAGAAGCACTTTTCCCAAGGTTCATTTTCATTTGCCAAATGGCTCTTTGATTTCTTTCACCAAAACAGGACTTTAGGGTTACATGTGCAGAGGAGTCACAGATGCTCACAGAACTCCATTTAGTAAAATATGAGCATTGCTCCAGCCAGAACAGATGTTTGCATCATTACTTAGCTGTGTCTCACCAGGGAACAGCTGGGAAGTGTTTGTGTTGCCAAATATGATAAAAAGTAATTTAAGTTTGGAACAATTTATTAGGAAATGATCAGCATGGAGAAGGTAGAAAAACAAGAGGAGTCTAAAGTTATAGAACCTGCTTAAATCATCACAATAACATAGGTGATGTTTATATAGAGGATGCCCCCAAGTGAACATTGCTTGGCCAAGAGGACAGAGAAGGGATGTTTAACAAAGATATATAAGCAAAAGTTTCTCAAGGCCTCTTCAGGGGACAATAACTGAAATATTTTTAACTCGAGTTCCCTGTGGAGGAAGAGTAATATTAAAGGAGAAATAAGGCCAATAAAAAAGCATCAATTTGTGTTTTACAATCCAGACCCATTGTAGATGAAGCAGTGTAGAAATATGTCCTTTGATCTTCAGGGATTTGTGAACTAATCGAAATAACACAATTAATAAAGGGTAGTTTTAATGTTCTGTGTTTGTTTAATTTGCTTAATGTTTTGTTTGTCAAGGGTTTTGTTTGTTTGGTTCTTTTTTTTTTTTCTATCTTCATTGTTGACGGTGACCAGCTGACCCTTCCTCTGGAGAGGAAAGCAAGAACGTGAGGAACATGAGGCTCTTGAACTCACCCTAGAGACAGTGCACAGACCACGTCATGGACAAGGACCTTAGAATGTGCAGCGGGGCCCCTGGGCCATGCAAAGAGGACTGACTACATCCTGGTAGTGACAGGGAACCAACGTTACCATCGGAAGGAATCCTGTAAGCAAAAGCCAGCAGAGTCTCGCACTGTGCGCTGTGCAGCTCGGTAGCCAGGAAACACAGGAGGTTATTAATATTTAAATTGAAATTAATTAAAATTAAATAACATCCAAACTTCGGTACCTTAATTGCACTAGCCAGATTTCAAGTTGTCAGTAGCCACATATGGCTAGTGGCTACCATATTAGCACAGATATAGAACTTGTCCATCACTGCGGCAAGTTCTACTGGACAATGCTGGTCAACAGCAAAGTACCTTGAACTTCAGTCTGCATTCAAATCACCTGGAGATCTTGTTAAAGTGCAGCTTCTGAATGAGTAGGCCTGGGTGGGGTCTGAGATACTGCATTTCTAACAAGCTCCTTGTGATGCTGATGATCCTGGTCCATGGACCATTCTGAGTAGCAAGGGCTAGAGACAATTCACAGTGGCCCTGTTAAATGCTGCCCTTGAGCTGAATGGTAAATGTTTCTCCTGCTCTAGCAGAAAGACCACCTTTTATATTCAAATTGCAGTTCTACAAAACAATGAACATTAGACAATATTGAACTGGTTAAATCCCTTTACCTTTCCTACCTTTCCACCTTTGCACTGACTGGTTTTCAAAAATTCGAGAATTCAGAGAAAAAGTGTGCAGACTACTAAATCTCTGTCTTTGCTACATTTCCACTATTTGCAATGAAGATTTCCTTAACAGAAGGTCTGGAGCAATATAATTTAAGCCGCTGTGGCACAGTCATTACGAGATCGTCTGCTAACCGAAAGGCTCAGTTCGAATCCACCAGCTGCTCCTTGGAAACCCTACAGGGCAGTTCTACTTCGTCCTGTCAGGTCGCTATGTGTGGGAATTAACTCCACGGCAACTGATTTGGTAGCTGTGTTTTCAGAAAAAGAAGCCCTGGTGGTGCAGTGGTTAAGCGCTCGGCTGCTATCCGAAAGGTCGGTGGGTAGAACCCAGCAGCCTCTCTGTGGGAGAAAGATGTGGCAGCCTGCTTCCGTGAAGATTTACAGCCTTGGAAACCCTATGGGGCAGTTCTACTTTGTCCTATAGGGTTGCTATGTGTTGGAATGAACTCCACGGCAATGGGTTTTGGGTTTTCAGTTGACAAGAACAGTCCTTTATACTGCAGATGTAGTGATATCTCAAAGAGAAACAGGCATGGCTACATTAATAAAATATATTTAGAGTAATGAAAGAGAAGAAAGAAGCTCTCCCAGCTTAAAAATAAGTATAATGAGATACAGAACATTACGTGACAATAGAAAAACATAGTGCCATCAGCAAATACAAAAAATAGGTATTTGCAGAACTGGTAGTTGCAGGGGTGGATTAGCCAATAAGCAAGGTAAGTACGGTGCTTACCTTGCTTACCAGATCATCTGTAGTGAACAATCTCACATTTTTTTCACCACATCAAAGACTCTGCTTCTAGGTATGGGTGGCATCTGTTTCTCTCCAAAACCCACAGCACCTTCCTACAGAATCAAAGACTCTTCAAATTTACAATCCCTGACACTGGCGAATGACCTGGCAAGCAAGGTAAACAGGAGTTTACTTATGCATACTTACTAATCTGTAGTGGACAATTTCACATAAATTTCACCACATCTTTGAGTGAAATACACATCTTTGAGTGAAATAAACCTTTCTCAGTGAAATACACAAGTGAAATACTCAAGTGAAATACTCATCTTTGATGTGGTGAAACTCATGTGAAATTGTTCACTACAGATTAGTAAATATGCACAAGTAAGCCTGTGCTTACCTTGCTTATTGGAACAATCGGCCCTTGCTCAGTTGGCTTAGTCTTTGAAAACAGAGTCTTATCTATGATGTATACAAAATTTCCACATTATCTCAATGAAGGGTCATAACTACCCACACAAAGTAGGTCTTATTATTTTCATTTTTACAGGTGTGAATACTGACTCTCAGAGGAATTAAACTGCTTAGGGTTCACCCAGGTCTACCTGCCTTTGCCACTAATAGTCTTTCCAATGCCCCAGGCTACTGCTCCAACCCATACTGAAAAACAAGTTTATAAATAGATGAGACGCAGTACACTACATCCTTTAAGCAAAATAACTATTAAAGACTGGCAACCTCTTTTCCCATCTAGCTGCTGTTTACTCCCCTACAAGTAATGCCTCACCCATCATTCCATTACAGGATCAATCCAATCATATTTCTGCTCAACATGCTGAGAGAAAACATAAACCAAGGTGTTCACCATCTGATCTTGCTGATTTTCACAGGATTTACAATTTAAGTACAAAGTGAAATACACATATATTCTAGTTTACGTAATAAATGTCCAGAGCGAATGCAAGAAGTGAGCTGGTAACAAGGTCCCCTTCATAAGAATTAGTAGACAGAGCTGGAAGCCTGTGGCCCGGTGTGAGCAGATTCCCACAAGCAAGCAACTCTGCTGAGAAGAGAAAGCATGAGGTCGTGGGGAGAGGCAAGGGCCAATTATTGAAAGACCTCAGGAATAGGGTGATCATACCATTCATCATCCTAACTGGGACACTTCTGTGTGTGTGGTAAAAATATATATAACACACGTTTGCCAATTCAACATTTTTTACATGATCAATTCAATGACACTGACTGTATTAATCGTGTTGTGCAACCATCACCAATATCCATTGTCAAACTTTCCATAAACAGAAGATACTCAATGCTTCCTAAATGGTGACTCCCTTTTCCCCTTCCCTCCTGCCCCTGGTAACCACTGAAACTTTTGAGAGTGGAAGGGAATGCTTGGGGACAACAGAAGTAAAGGTGGACTGTCCTGGGCAAAACTGGCCACCAGATATCCTATTCATAAGTCATGTTGGGAGCTCTGGACTTTTCCCTGAAAAATAGAGGGAGCAACCAAAAAAAGTACCATAATCCAAATTTACATTTTCAAAAGACCATTCTAGCATCTGCCTGGAGAATGGGGTTAGAAGAGGCTATTTAACCTCAGTGACTTATTCCGTGAGAGATGTACGCAAATGTGCTTACAAATAGGAGCGGAGCAGGCCACCCAAAGAAAATACAGAATCCAGGTCTAATTTTAAACCCACTAATCTTGACCTAAATTAGGCATGAAGAAGTTGAATTCTTCTGGTGCCAAAGCTAACCACCCACTCCCATGCTCCTCCCTGGCAAGGTCTGCTGCCCTGTAGAAAGTAGAGCCAACCCTTCAGGCCCAAGGGCAGCATCTGGAAAAGCAATGAGTCATTGGCCTCAATAGGGAAACAGCCACAAACAGCACAATGCAGCCAGGCCAATATCAGTCTGGATTGCTGGAACCATTTGTTGATTCAACAAATATTTGAGTGTCTCCTATCTGCTGGCATCACGAGAGGCATTGCAAATGCAAATAAGGATAGATAAGGCACAATTCTCTACCCTCAAGACACTTACAGACCAACAAGGTAAATATTATAATACAGTGTGAGAAGCATGGCCAAGGTCAGGCCAGGTGCTAAGATCACTGAGGAGGGGGACTTAAAACCCGGGATGGAGCCAGGGTCAAAAAGGCCCAGGGCAGGTAACACCCAAGTTTCATCTGAAAGCATTACAACTCAAAGCGTGGACCCCGGATTCAGCCACATCCTGCGTCAACTGGGAGCTTTCTCAGAATAGACTCTCAGGCCCCATCCCAGACCAACTGAATCGGAATCTGCATCTTAATAAGATCCCCAGGCTAGTCATGGGAAACGCTATCATAAAGGATGAGTTAGCCACACGAGGCATTCACTCGTGGTTCAATGGTAGAATTCTCACCTTTCATGCAGGAGACCTGAGCTCAATTCCGGCCAATGTACCTCATGCACAGCCACCATCCATCTATCAGTGGAGGCTTGCATGTTGCTGTGATGCTGAGCAGGTTTCAGCAGACCTTCCAGCCTAAGAGTAGAAAGAAAGGCCTGGCAATCTACCTCCAAAAATCAGCCAAAGAAAACCCCATGGTACACAATGATCCAATCCACAGCCAGTCTTGTGATGGCACAGGATTGGACAACATTTTGTTCCATTGTACATAGGGTCACCATGAGTTGGTATCAACGTCACAGCAGCTAACAACAACAGAGTTAGCGAGAGGGTGATAAATGGAAGGGGGATTGAAGACACAGGAAACAGCAGAAGCAAAATGACTGGTGTGAGAGAGACAATCACACATTCCCAAACTGCGGAGCTCAACATGCCTGAATTACAGAATACGAGGCAGAAGTAGTCAAAGAAAGAGCTTCAGAAGAGGGTGGAGGCAGACCAGGCAGGGCCTTGTGAGTCCCATGACAGAGCTCTGTCTCTTCGTAAGAGCTACTGGAAGCTGCTGAAAGATCTTCAGCAGGGGAACCACTGGGTCAGATATGTATTTTTCTAAATCTTTCTACACTGCCCCAGCAGTAGCAGGGAAGGAGCTGAAGAAGGGGCAGGCTTGGAGACCATGGAAGGAATCGACGAGACACATAACTGTTCACGGCATTGGGGAGACCAAGGAGATCAGGTGGCCTGGGGCCAGCGCAGGTTGGAAGGAGCCAAGAGTTTTCTGGCACAGGCTTGAGCACTTGGAGAAGAAGCTTAACAAGTTTTGTGAAACCAAGGAAAGCTTCTTTCTAGAGTGACTTGTTTTCCCCTTAATTATGTTGCTTCCCAGGCAAATCTGTGCCAAAGAAGTAAAAAGAAAGTCACTCAAAGGGCGTTCCCCACTGGACCTCAGTGCCAGACATGAGGCTGGGGCAATGTATCCCAAACTTACCTGGGAATTAGAATTGCCTGGGGTATTTGTGCAAAATTCTGATTCCCAGGCCTCAATCGCAACCTGTGATATCAGAATCCCGTAGGAGTGGCCTGAGGATCTGTATGTTTGGGAAGCACACAGAGTAATACTATATATCAGGAAACTAAAATTCTCTGGGGCCGGGAGTGGAGAGCATGTAGTTCCTCTCACTGTGGGCAGTCAGCACATCTTAGCTCCCCTCCTACCACCTCACAATAACCCAGGAGGTGGGAAAGTGCTGACTCTACAGAATGAGCTATGTGGAGAGGTGGTCCAGGACACACGTCTTAGGGGGCAGAACAGGTGAGTCCCCCAAAGAACATGAAAATGGCACCTGGTACCTGGTTTATAAGGATATCATACCTGATGTGCTAACTGTATATCTTTAATGACAGACTTTTTTTCTCCCCATATTTGATTTATTCAATACCTAACATTCAGCATCTATTATGTACAGGTCTGCTAGGTAAAGGCACTAAGCTTGATTTTTCTGCCAGATAAAATTGTCAGCTAATGTTAGTATTAACTGACTATTGAATTTTGGTAAATACATATATGTATATTTGGTAAATATATATGTATATTTGACAAATAATATATGTGTGTGTGTATATATATATACATACACACACACACATATATACATATACCTATACCTATATTTGCAGACCTGGTGAAACAATGCTTAAGAGCTGCAGCTGCTACTCAAAAGGTCGGCAGTTCAAATCCACCAGCCACTCTTTGGAAATCCTATGGGGCAGTTCTACGCTGTCCTATAGGATCGTTATGAGTCGGAATAGATTCTATGGCAACGGGTTCGTTTAGTGTATACCTATATTTAGGTAGATATAGGTAAATAAAGCTGGCTCAGTGCCTGTGTACCTTTTAAAAAGATGTGTCTAGAAAAAAATGGGAAAAAAACATGAATAGGCATTTCACAGAAGAGAAAACTTAAAAGGCCAACAAACATGTAAAAAGATGCTCAACTGATCAGTAATCAGGAAAATGCTAATTAAAACACAAGATACTATCTCACACTTACCAGACTGGCAAATGTTTTAAAGTTTCCAAGTGTTGGTGGGATTCAGAGAAACTGGAAACTAGAAACTCCATACATTGCTGTTAGGAATGTACGTGCGTACAACCACTCTAGTAAACTAGTAAACTGCTCGTAAACCTAGCATATTTCCACTCCCAGGGAGAAAGCCTAGAGAGAGTTAAGCACATGTGTACCAGGAGGTATGTACAAAAATGTTTACAGAAGCACAGTTTATTACTGAATACAACTGGAAACAATTCAAAATCCATTATCCATCAACAAAAGAATGGAAGAGTAAGTTTACATATATATAGTTGCATATATATAACTCTTATGTTCATCTGATATATTTTATAAATAAAAACATTGAGTCCTCAGTTCATTTAATGATCTATAATAATAATAATATAAAACATAATAATTATTATCATACCATCACTCCTCTGTCAGTTTGTTGTACTGTGGTGGCTTGTGTGTAGCTGTGATGCTGGAAGCTATGCCACTAGTATTTCAAGTAACAGCAGGGTCACCCATGGTGGAAATGTTTCAGCGGAGCTTCCAGACTAAGACAGACTAGGAAGAAGGACCTGGCGATCTACTTCTAAAAAAAACTGGCCAGCGAAAATCTTATGAATAGCAGCAGAATACTATCTGATATAGTACCGGAATATGAGCCCCTCAGGTTGGAAGGCACTCATAATAAGACTGGGGAAGAGCTGCCTCATCAAAGTAGAGTCGACCTTAATGATGTGGACGGGAGTAAAGCTTTTGGGACCTTCATTTGCTGATGTGGCACAACTCAGAATGAGAAGAAACAGCTGCATACATCCATTAATAATTGGAACATGGAATGTATGAAGTAAGAATCTAGGAAAATTGGAAGTTATCAAAAATGAAATGGAACTCTTGAAGATAGATATCTTAGGCATTAGTGAGCTGAAATGGACTGGTATTGGCCATTTTGAATCAGACAATCATATGGTCTACTATGCTGGGAATGAAAAGTTGAAGAGGAATGGCATTGCATTCATTGTCAAAAAGAACATTTCAAGATCTATCCTGAAGTACAACACTGTCAGTGATAGGATAATATCCATATGCCTACAAGGAAGAAGGGTTAATATGACTATTATTTAAATTTATGCACCAACCACTAATGCCAAAGATGAAGACACTGAGGATTTTTACCAACTTCTGCAATCTGAAACTGATCAAACATGCAATCACGATGCATTGATGATTACTGGTGATTGAAATGCAAAAGCTGGAAACAAAAAAGGATATGTAATTGGAAAATACGGCCTTGGTGATCAAATGACACTGGAGATGACATGATACAATTTTGCAAGACCAATGGCTTTTTCACTGCAAATACCTTTTTTCAATAACATAAACGGTGACTATACACGCGGACCCCATGAGATGGAACACACAGGAATCAAATTGACTACATCTGTGGAAAGAAAGGATGGAAAAATTCAATATCATCAGTCAGAACAAGGCCAGGGGCCAGCTGCAGAACAGACCATCAATTGCTCATGTGCATGTTCAAGCTGAAGCTGAAGAAAATTAGAGCAAGTCTACAAGAGCCAATAAAGACTTCAAGTATATCCTACCTGGATTTAGAGACTATCTCAAGAATAGATTTGACATATTGAACACTAATGACTAAAGACCAGACAAGTTATGCGATGACATCAAGGACATAATACATGAAGAAAGTAAAAGGTCATTAAAAAGAAAGAAAAAAACAAAATGGATGTCAGAAGAGACTCTGAAACTTGCTCTTGAATGTCGAGTAGCTAAAGCGAAAAGAAGAAATGAAGTAAAAGAGCTGAACAGAAAATTTCAAAGGGAAGCTTGAGAAGACAAACTAAAGTATTATAATGAAATGTGCAAAGACCTGGAATCAGAAAACCAAAAGGGAAGAACACATTTCTCAAGCTGAAAGAACTGAAGATCAAATTCAAGCCTTGAGTTGCAATATTGAAGGATTCTATAGGGAAAATATTGAACAGCACAGGAAGTTATCAAAAGAAGATGGAAGGAATACACAGAGTCACTGTACCAAAAAGAATCGGTCAACATTCAGCCATTTCAGGAGGTAGCATATGATCAAGAACCTACGGTACTGAAAGAAGAAATCTAAACTGCACTGAAGGCATTTGCAAAGTACAAGCCTTCAGGAATCGACAGAATACCAATTGAGATGTTTCAACAAACAGATGCAGCTCTGGAAGCGCTCACTCATCCATGCCAAGAAATTTGGAAGACAGCTACCTGGTCAACCAACTTGAAGAGATCCATGTTTGTGCCCCTTCCAAAGAAAGGTGATCCAACACGATGCAGAAATTATCAAACAATATCATTAATATCACACGAAAGTAAAATTTTGCTGAAGATAGTACCAAAATGGTTGCAGCAGTACATCAACAGAGAACTGCCAGAAATTCAAGCCAGATTCAGGAGAGGACACAGAACAAGGGATATCATTGTTGATGTCAAATATATCTTGGCTGAAAGCAGAGAATACCAGAAATATGTTTACCTCTGTTTTACTGACTATGCAAAGGCATTTAACATGTATGGATCATAACCAGTTACGAATATCATTGCAAAGAATGGGAATTCCAGAACACTTAAATTGTGCTCATGTGGGATCTGTACACAGACCAAGAGGTAGTGGTTTAAACAGAACAAGCGGATAATGCATGATTTAAAATCAGGAAAGGTGTGTGTCAGGATTGTATCCTTTCATCATACTTATTCAATCTGTATTCAATCTGTATGCTGAGCAAATAATCCAAGAAGCTGGACTATATGAAGAAAAACAGCATCAGGATTGGTGGAAGCCTCATTAACAACCTGCGATATGCCGATGAATAATGAATATACCATGGACTGCCAGAAAAACAAACAAATCTGTCTTGGAAGAAGTACAGCCAGAATGCTCCTTAGAAGCAAGGATGGCAAGACTTTGTCTCATATACTTTGGACATGTTACCAGGTGGGACCAGTTGTTCCTGGAGAAAGACATCATGCTTGTTAAAGGAGAGGGTCAGCGAAAACGAGGAAGGCCCTCAATGAGATGGACTGACACAGTGACTGCAACAATGGGCTCAAACATAGCAATGATTGTGAGGATAGCGTGGGACCAAGCAGTGTTTCATTCTGTTGTACATAGGGTCGCTATGAGTCGAAATCGACTCAACAGCACCTAAGAACAGCATTATTATTATTATTAGTGCTACCATTTGTTGAGGCACATGCTAGGTGTTTTTCACATATCTCTAATTATCATTAAAAGTTTGTATGGTATAATTATTACCTTACAATTGGAGAAAATAAAGCTGAGCAATGCCCTTAGCCTCAGATCACACCACTGGGAAATGCTACAACCAGATTTGTACTCATTGACTCCAGAAAAATCGCAATCACAACAGTATGTGTTACACTCAGGAACAAATTAATCCCTCCTAATTTTGCCCTAGGTCCCTAAGTGGCACAAACAGCTTGTTCTCAACTACTAACCTATAGGTTGGTGGTTCAAACCCACCCAGTGGTACCACAGGACCTAACTAACCAGGATGCTCCTCTGTCTCATCCCTCCTCTTTATCCTACAAAAGAGTGCAGAGCAAGTTTCCTAAATATAGCCCTATTCCTCTCCTTCTGTAGTCCCCTCTGTCTGCACCCAAGGATAGTTCAGTTTGGTAGAAACCTACCAGTTGCTCTTTTCTATCCTGAACTATCATGAAGATGGCTCCGGCCTGAGCAAGGTTTCGTTCTGTTATACGTAAGGTCGCCGGGAGTCAGAGCCAACTCGGAAGCAACTAACAACAATCTGACCCACTAGAAATGTGAGGCTTTGGATCCTGGTTTAAACAATGAGGAAAAATTTAGTTTGTATTATAACTTACAGAAAACGGATGCAGAGCCCTTTGATACACATAGTATGTCCTCCAAGTTCACCCTGGCAGTACTTCCTTTTAGCTAGAGTCCACTGACCCTTTGGGACCCCATTTAAGGAACACATTTGTTTCAGACCACACATTCTCACTTAGCTAGTTGGGACTATCCAATAGCACAGATGTTTCTGGACATCAGCACTTTAGATGAACTACTTCCTTCTTCCAACAAGATTTTCAGGCACAAATGAATACATGCCATCGGCATAATATATTTTGCATTTTGTAAAATGAGACTAGCACCACATGTGCTTCCAAATGTTTACAGTTCCTTTGTGAATAATGTATTCTTGTACATTCCCTGGACTGTAAGTTAAGATGACTTGTTCTGATCTCCAAGATCATTTTTGTTTTCTTAGTAACTCTAGGACACACTTAGATTCCAAAACTTGAATTTATCTTAAATTTTCAGCAAGTGTTTCAGCCCTTGTAGCTCCTATTCTATTTGGACTTTTTTCTATTCTAATGTTTTGCTTTGCATTTCCTATGTTATATCATAAATAGCCTTGTGATTTAGTTTTTGTTGTTGTTATTCGTTTGTTTTTTTAACAGTGAGATTAAACCTCGGACATCCCTGCTATTTTAGTTCCCAGGAGTATCAGCCTTTGCTGAACCTGTAGAAGTGTCAAAAGTGGGACTCGCCTTGGCCTTCCCTATTCTCTGATTTGGTGACTCTAGTGCCCTTTTTAACTTCAGCAATCTTGCAGCTCACTTATTATTTTGGCCTTCCCAGTTTTGTGCCTGAGATTTGGTGTTATTTTTGCATACTCTCACCTTATGACCTAGCCTAAGTTCTAGCTGGAAGTTTCCTATTGCCTTTCAGGAATTAGCTCTTATCCAAAGATCACCAAGTCATAAACATGTTTGCTTGCCAGCTGCTAGCACAGCATTCTGTACAGAGAGGACACTTAGTTAAATGTGGCCTTTGCCTCATTCAGAGACATCCTGGGACTCTTCACAAGGAGCCCATGGCAGCTGTAGTTTCAAACAACACTCACAAGGCACCAGACATGCATTTATTAACTGAACCCTTCACCCATACTCTGCCCCTGCTGCATTCCCAAATCTGGCAGCTGGAGGGAACAGTGCCGCACATCTGGCATGGTTGGAAGCAAAACGCTGCATTTTAAGAGTCTTCCCCGTGCTCCTACCCTTCAGCTACCTAACCTCTTCCCCAGGATGATGATCCCTTTAGAAACCCTGCAACCTTCTCCATAAACTGCATTTACAGCTCTGGTCTGGCCACTGGGCCAAGAGAAGTGTCTTCCTGGGTCACTATGCTTCCTCTGCACCAAGGAATCCAGGAATCCACTTCCTGGAGAACACCAGAGGGCACTGCCGGATGGCAAGCAGCCACCGTTCCTTGCCTGGTGGCCCAGGAGGAATGTGACTTATGTGCCCTTTGTGTGGCTCCCTCCCCACAGCCTGGCTGCCAGTGCTCCCTGACAGCCCACTCACATTCCAAGCCTTATGTGTGAATCACCATTAACCCCGCCACCATGCCCCAGAAAATGCCACCCTCAGCCCCGACCCTCTGGAACTTTCAAGGCTATTGAGCCCAGTGGGTTAAACTTTAAAACAAGTGTCATAGATAGCTCACCAAAAGCCTGCAGAATATCTATTTACATGTTCAATGTGAAAGGAATCATCTTCATTCTTTTTTTTAATAATATTTTACTGCGTTTTCGGTTAAGGTTTACACAGCAGTTTAGGCTCCCACTCAACAATTTCTATACAAATTGTTCAGTGACATTGGTTATGTTCTTCACAATGCATGAACATTCTCAATATTTCCGGTCTAGTTGTTCCATTTCCATTAATCTAGTTTCCCTGCCCCTTACATTCTCATCTTTGTTTTAAAGTAATTGTTGATCATTTGGTCTCATATAGGTGATTTTTTGATGAAGCACAGTACTTACGGGGGATATTCATTATTTTGTGAGCCAATCTCTTATTTCGCTACAAGGTGACCTCAGGGTTTAAAGAGTATCTCAGGGCAGTAGCCTTGGGGAGTCCTCCAGTCTCAACCAGTCCAGTAGGGCTATTTTTTTGTTAGTTAGTTTTTTTGTTGTTGTCTGTTTGTTCATTTTTGGAATTTTACAGTCTGTTCCACATTTTTCTCCCATTCTATCAGGGTCCACCTACTGTGGGCTTGATTTGAACAGTCAGTAGTGGTAGCCAGGCACCATCTAGTTCTTCTGGTCTCAGGGTAAATGAGGCAGTAGTTCATGTAGACTATTTGTCCTGTAGACTAGTTTCTTCTTTGAATCTTTGGTTTCCTTCTTTCCCTCTCCCTCTCTTCTTTTTTTAATAACTTTATTATTTTGTTGCTGTTATTGAGAATATACACAGCAAAACATACACCAATTCAAGTTTCTACATGTACCATTTAGTGACATTGATTACATTCTTCAAGATGTATATCCATTCTCACCCTCCTTTTCTGAGTTCTTCCTCTCCCATTAACATAAATTCACTGCCCCCTAAGGTTCCTATCTAATCTCTCAAATTGCTATTGTCAGTTTGATCCCATATACACAGTTCTTAAAAGAGCATAATGCTCAAGGCAGACATTTTTTACTAGTTAAGCTAAACTATTGTTTAGTTCTAAGAAGACTTCAGGATATTTTTGGTTTAAGGTTTAAAGATTATCTCAGGTCATCTTCATTCCTAAAATGTTTCTTTATAGACGCCAAAAGTACGGGCAACAAAAGACAAAACAGATAAACTGAACTTCATCAAAATTAAAAACTTTCGTGCATCAAAGGACTTCATCAACACAGTGAAGAGACAACCTACAGAATGGAAGAAAATATTTGTAAACATATCAGTTTGTCAGACTGTAGTGGCTTGAGTGTTGCAATGATGCTGGAAGCTATGCCACTGACATTTCAAATACCAGCAGGGTCACCCATGGTGGACAGGTTTCAGCAGAGCTTCCAGACTATGACAGACTAGGAAGAAAGGCTTGGCAATCTACTTCTGAAAATTAGCCAGTAGACCACAACAGAGTATTTTCCAGTACAGTGCTGGAAGATGAGCCCAATAGGTAGGAAGGCATTCAAAGTACACAGTGGTCACAACAATAAACTCAAGCTTACCAACACCCATGAAGATAGCGCAGGACCAGACAACATTTCATTCTGCTGTACACAGGGTCACCGTGAGTCAGAGCTGGCGCGATGCCAATAACACCACCACCAAAAGCAAACCAGTTCATACCAAAGACAGGCCATGTTTATGAATAATTTTCTCCCAATTTTTTAGGCTTAAAATCCAAAGATTCTTACAGCTTCCTATGTAGAGTAACAGAAAAAAGCCTTGTAACATGATCAGTAATTTATGACCTTTTCTCTAAGCAGGAAACTAATTAACATAAGACGCTATCATCCAAATCCCTTACTCAGTGCTTCATGCTGTGTGTTTCTCCAGTTTGGCAGCCTGCATGTACAAATTGGAATATCACTGCTCCACACACTGACCCCCATTTTATTTCCTCTTAGTTACATGCAGTGCAGCCCGGGGCCGGCCTCCTGAACTACACATCCAGGCCCACCCAGGAAATTTTCTTGTCCAACTTAGTTTGCAACAGGAAAGTTCTCATTAAATCAAATATCTCACTCAGGAGAAAGTTTATACTTCTCAAAAGTGGGGTCTAAAGCCACTTGGAAGTCCCTAGGTGATGCAAATGGTTAACATACTCAGCTGCTAACCAACAGGTTGGTGGTTTGTGTCCACCCAGAGGCACCTCAGAAGAAAGGCCAGGTGATCTACTTCCAAAAAATCAGCCATGGAAAACCCTATGGAGCACAGTTCCATGGGGGTCACCATGATCAGAAGCGACTTAACAGCAGTTAGAGCACAGTTCTACTCTGACACACTTGGGGGTCACCATGATCAGAGATGACTTAACAGCAGTTAGAGCACAGTTCTACTCTGACACACTTGGGGGTCACCATGATCAGAAACGACTTAACAGCAATTGGTTAGGGGTCAGTGGTGGTTCAGTGGCAGAATTCTCGCCTTCCATGTGAGAGACCTGGGTTAGACTCCTGGCAAACGTATCTCCTGCACAGCCACTACCCATCTGCCTTTGTAGGTTTGTAAAAGTTGCTATGAAGGAGCCCTGGTGGTGCAGTGGTTAAGGGCTCGTCTCCTAACCAAAAGCTCAGTAGTTCAAACCCACCAGCTGCTCTGTGGGAGAAAGATGTGGTAGTGTGCTTCTGTAAAATTACAGCCTTGGAAACCCTATGGGGCAATTCCACTTCGTCCTACAGGGTTACTATGAATCAGAATCACTTCGACAGCAGTGGGTTTGGTTTGAAGTTGCTATGATGCTGAGCAGGTTTCAGCAGAGCTTCCAGACTAAGGCAAACTAGGAGGAAAGGCCTGGCAATCTACTTCCAAAAATCAGCCAAGGAAAACCCTATGGAGAATAACAGTGCAACTCACAACCAGTCACAGGGGTGGCACAGGACCTGGCAGTGCTTCCTTCCATTGCGCGTGGGGTTGCCATGAGTCGGGGCCCAACTCGACAGCAGCTAACAACAAGCACAAAGCCACTGCAGACCAGGAGCCAGTGGGGAGCCATCAGGGCTGCAGATCAAAATGAACCCTGGGCCTCCCTGGTGAGTCATCGGGAATAACAAAATCCTTTCCTAAACAACAAACACACTCAGACAGGCTGTCTTTTACTCATTTACTCCTTGGTATGAATTATTTTAGTCTGACAGTTTTCCTCTCAAGCAGAAACCTAAGAAAACTACAATGAAGGAATGTTTTCTTTTGTTTTTATTTGCAATGAGAGGTGGAGGAGCGGGAGGGGGACATTCTGGCAGAACACAACATCCATTTCAATGATTCTCAAACTTCTGAGAATCATCTGGGGGACTTCGTCAAAACAGAAATTCCCAATCCACCCCCAGATTCTGAGTCCAAAATTCTGAGGTGGAAACTGGGACTCTACACTGTTTAACAACCTCTTGACCCTACTAACTCTAATGTGGTCCTCAGCCCAAAGCTTAAAGAAGCTAGACCAGACTATGTTGTTACTGTTTGCTACCATCGAGTCGGCCTTCGACTCGTGGCAACCCCATGGACAACAGAACGAAAGGCTGCCTGGTCCTGCGCCATCTCTGTGATCAGTTGGGGATCAAACCATTGTGATCCATAGGGCTTCTACTGGCTGATTTTTAGAAGTAGTTTGTCAGTAGGTTCCTAGTCTGTTTTAGTCTGGAAGCTCTGTTGAAACCTGTTCAGTCAGCATCACAGCAATACACAAATCTCCACTGATAGACAGGTAGTAGCTGTGCATGAGGTGCACTGGCTGGGAATCAAACCCAGGTCTCATACACAGAAGGCGAGAATTCTACCACGGAACCACTGCTGCCCTCATAGACCAGACGACACCACCCTAAAAACCCCGAGAACCACAGTACCTGCTTTGAACAAAACTTAAATCCCCACAAACTAATTATTAGGAAAAGAAAGCCCTGCATGGGCTCATGTTCCAAAGTCAGACACAGGGAACTCCTGGTGCTCCGACACCTCCCTGGTATCGCTGCCACACCACCTCCTTCTGCCCATGGTCTTAGCCTCACCCTGCCTCCAGCAACCCTGCCCTGCTGCGGCAGTCCCTCTCCAAAAGTGCTGATCTTGGACCGTGACTTTGCAGCATCTTGAGATTCAACAGTTCCAAAAGACAGAAATGACCGTGGAAATCCATTAAAACTGTTTGTTGTTCTGTCACACTGGGGGTCAAATCATAGCTCCTGCAACATAATTAAATAAATTAATTGACATATAAAATGGTCTGCACAGCAGGCATTGCACACGACTCAGAGGGCCTCACTATATTTAGCTTTTTACTAAATAAGAATCTAGAGTGTCTGAATTAATTGCACATTTTTCTTTCATGAAGTCTAAATTAATAAGATTTATGGTACGTGCGCGTGTGTGTGTGTATGCACGCACAAGAGACCAACCTATTAACAAAGAAAATCTTACTGCAGGATGCAATAAAAATACCACTTGAAATCTTTCAACTCAAAAATAAAAAATGCAGCAAGCGGCCGTCTAAGATGTATCAATTGGTGCCAACCACCTGGAGTAAAGGAGAATGAAGAACACCAAAGACACAAGGAAAGTATTAGCCCAAGAGACAGAAAGGACCACATAAACCAGAGATTTCATCAGCTTGAGACCAGAAGAACTACATGGTGCCCGGCTACCACCAATGATCGCCCTGACAGGGAACACAACAGAGAGTCTCTGATGGAGCAGGAGAAAGGTGGGGTGCAGAACTCAAATTCTAGTAAAAAGACCAGATTCAATGGTCTGACTGAGACTGGAGGGTCCCCAAAAAGCATGGCCTCCAGACTCTCTGTCAACCCAGAACTAAAACAATTTCTGAGGCCAACCCTTCAGACAAAGATTGGACTGGACTGTGGGACATAAAATGATACTCGTGAAGAGTGTGCCAAGTAGATACATGAGACTAAATGGGCAGCTTCTGTTCAGAGGTGAGATGAGAGGGCGGAGAGGGTCAGGAGCTGGCTGAATGGACCTGGGAAATCAGCAGTGGAAAAGAGCAGTGTGCTGTCACAGTACAGGGAGAGCTACTGGGGTCACGTAACAGTGTATGTATAAATTTGTGATGAGAGACTAACTTGAATTGTAAACTTTCACTTAAACTACAACAGTAAAAAAACACTGCTTATAATCTTAAGTATAGTCATTTCCTATGTTGAAAATAGTTACCTCATAAGATTAGTTTAAAACTCTTTTCTGGACCTAGATAAAAATACTAGTTTCTTTCTAAGTTAAACTCTCCCAACAATAATGATGCCATTTAAAGATACAGTTTTTAACTCTGCAGCTGAAATTTTCCAACCTGTACAAAGCAGGAACAAAACAAGAGAGACTGACAGAAAAAGAATACCAATCCAGATGGCTTACCCAGAAGCCATCATCCCTGGGAACAGTCATGGCATACTACTTTGGAAAGACAGAAAGGTAGACAAAACTTGAGACAACACTCAAGCTATAACCAAAAAAACCAAACTTGTTGCCATCAAGTCAATTCCAACTCATAGTGACCCTATAGGACAGGGTAGATCTGCCCAGTAGAGTTTCCAAGGAGTGGCTAGTGGATTTGAACTGCCAACCTTTTGGTTAGCAGCTGAATGCTTAACCACTGCACCACCTATAGGTACTCCAAAATAGCTAACCATGCAGAATACATATTAACCAAGAAATCACAAGACTGCTCAAATGTCAACCACAGGAACACTTCTGCAGTGGTTCCATCACATAACGTCAAGAAAAGTTATCCAAAACGTAGAAATAAGGCAAAAAGATAACTAGATATCCTTTCTGGGGTCACACTAGAGCATAACAAAGCCATGTAGGGGACACCTGTTGTTTTAGTAAAGATAAGTTGGTTTGACTTAATATTTGCTACTCTTTACAGCCCAGATTCTATAAAGTTAGATGTGAACTTCGTAGAAGATTGGTAAATTGCAAACGATTTGGGGAAGAAATAACCCCAAAGACTATGGTTTTATTGCCTTATATAGTTGTTAGTTGCCTCTGAGTTGGCTATGACTCATGGTGGCCCCCTGTATAACAGAGTGAAATGCTGCCCATTCCTGCACTTTCTTCACCATCATTGGTATGCTCGAGTCTATTGGTGCAGCCACTGTGTATTCTGAGTGCCTTACAGCCTAGGGGAAACATCTTCCAGCACTGTATCAGATAATATTCTGCCCTGATCCATAGGGTTTTCACTGGCTAATTTTTGGAAGTAGATCATTAGTTCTTTTTTCCTACTATGTCTTAGTCTGGAAGCTATGCTGAAACCTGTCCACCATGGGTCACCCTACTGATATTTGAAATGTGGGTGGCAGAGCTTCCAGCATCACAGCAACATGCAAGCCACCACAGTACAACAAACTGACTCGGGTGGAGGGGGGGTGGATTACAATATTTTATATCTCATTTGTGTCTCAGAAAATCTCATCCCAGCATTGTTTCATTGATTATGTATACATAAGTCTCCATATTCTTCTCTGAACTGTTCCACTAGTTCACTTATTAATGAGTTTTAAAAACTTGGTGCATGCTCACTGTATATTAGTATAAGATCACATTTTTAACTGAATGGAATTATACACAGAGACTATTTTGGGGCCCCTCATCTCCCTGTCCTGGAAACAAACGCCTGCTCTATTCTCTCTCACTGTCATCTGAGCATTGGAAATTGTTTCCAAAATACCATGAAGCTTGAGAAGGCTCCGTTTGGCTCAGAAATCTGTCACTGTCCCTTCACCAGTGACCCATATCACAGTGGCCCCTCCTCCAGCCACCCCAAGCCTGTCCTTCTACGGACCCCACCGTCCTCTGACCAGGCTAAGACTCAGCATTTAACCAAGGTGCCCAGATCCTGGCCTTCCGTGGAAACATAACAAAACGGAAGCCAACAGGAGGCAGGACACACCTGAGTCTTTTTAAGTCCAGTACCCTATTTCTTCCTGTCTCCAGTGCATGAAGTCTGGATCAGACTTATCATTTGAGAAGAGCGTGTATGTCACTGGAAATGACAGCAGAAGGCAAAATGAATGGAGCAGGGTGTCCTCAGAGTACAAAAGGGAGTGGGGAAGAGAAGGCAGATGGGAAGGGAGAGAACGGGGGCATGTGAAGCACAGGCGGGACACCCATGAGTTTTGCAGAATCAGCCTCCTATCCCGGGCCCCCACCCTCAGTCTCACCTCCCACACACAGGCTGTTCTGGTGCTATAAGCAGACTCCCACTGAGACTGGAAGTGACAGTGTGAAGCTA
Organism: Trichechus manatus latirostris; assembly: GCF_000243295.1. Classification (NCBI taxonomy): domain Eukaryota; kingdom Metazoa; phylum Chordata; class Mammalia; order Sirenia; family Trichechidae; genus Trichechus; species Trichechus manatus. The sequence goes on from NW_004444018.1 coordinate 3,562,742, forward strand.
AAAATTCCTGCTAAATTACTATTAAGCACACCAAGAAAAGGTCTGGCTCAAGGAAACACCTTATTGCATTTTCCAAAAAAAAAAAAAAAAAAAAAAGAAAATGTGTTTTCCATAGCAAGCCACAAAGTATGGAGTGGCTAAGGACACACAGCATTACCCCAAAGGGATCCAAAAACCCACTGCTGGAGAGTCGATTCCATCTCACGGCAACCCTATAGGACAGGGTAGAAATGCCCCGTAGGGTTTCCAAGGCTGTAATCTTTATGGAAGCAGACTGCCACATCTTTCTCCCCTGGAGTGGCTGGTGGGTTCGAACCGCCGAACTTTTGGTTAGCAGCCGAGCGCTTTAACCACTGCTCCACCAGGACTCCCCAAAGGGATAAACCCTATGAGTTCTATTTTTTAAATTGCTGAAATAGACATATACCTGCTATTTGAGAAAATCATGATTGTTACTCACAGCTGATGTCCTAAACGGGTCTTGAGCATGGAACCTCAGGAGGAGTCACGGGTTTTTCCCCCTGTCCAGGCTACGTGTCTCAGAAGGAAGTATTTCCTTCACACAAATGTAGACTTCATGATCAGACCTGACTCAGGCCAAACCACTGGAGCAAGATGTAGAAACAACCTTTCTTGTTCTGTGTGCTTGGTGTGCACACAGTCCACAGTGCCATTAGAAGTCATCCTGCCTCCAGGCTCGGCCTCAACATAGTCTTCCTGTCACACGAGGAAGAGCTGCAAGATGGCTCTGGCCAGAGAAAAAGAAAGCTCTTCTGGAGGAAGGGAGGAGACGCCTGCAGACCCTAACCCTTTTGTGTGAGCTACATCTCTAACACATGTGAACTTCTTTTAAAAAGGCAACCATGTTCACCAAAGAGGATATTCAAATGGCCAACAAGCATATGAAAAGACATTCAATGCCATTATTCATTAAACAAAAAACCAAACCCATTGCTGTCGAGTCGATTCCAACTCATAGCGACCCTATAGGATAGAGTAGAACTAACTGCCCCATAGGGTTTCCAAGGAGCATCTGGTGGATTCGAACTGCTGATCTTTCGGTTAGCAGCTGAACTCTTAACCACTGCACCACCAGGGTTTCCCCATTATTCATTAGGGAGATGCAAATCCAAACTACAATGAGATACTACCTCAGCTCTATTAGAATGGCAAGAATCAAAAGAACAGAAAACAATCGGTGTCAGTGAGGAAGTGGAGTAACTGGAACCCTCATCCATTGCTGGTGGGAATGTAAAACGGTACAGCCACTGTGAAAAACAGTTTGGCAGTTCCTCAAAAAATTGAGCATAGAAATACCATATGACCCAGCAATCTCAATCCTAGGTATATACCCAGAAGAAGTGAAGGCAGGAAATCTGTACACCAATGTTCATTACAGCACTTTTCACAATAGCCAAAAGGTGGAAACAACCAAAATGTCCATCAAAAGATGAATGGATAAACAAAATGTGGTCTATACACACAGTGGAGTACTACTCAACCATAAATAGAAATGAAGTCCTAACGCATGTCACTATATGGATAAGCCTTGAAAATATCATGCTGGAAAATGCAAAACAGAATTTCAAATTCTCATGGAATCCAAACTCAGGGAGGCTGGATGAACTCCTAAAACTACTGCCCTGAGATAATCTTTAAACCTTAAATCAAAATTTCCCCTGAAGTCTTCTTAAAACCAAACAATAGTTTTAGCTTAACTAGTAAAAAGAATGTCTGCCTTGAGCACTGTTCTCCTTTAAGATCTCTGTATATGGGATCAAACTGACAGCAGCAACTTGGAAGATGAGATAGGAAACTTAAGGGGCAGTGAGCTTATGTTAATGGGGGAGGAACAACTCAGAAAAGGAGGGTGAGAATGGTTATACAACTCAAAGAATGTAATCAATGTCACTAAATTGTACATTTAGAAATTGTTGAAATGGTGTTTTTGCTGTCTATGTTCTCAACAACAAAAATAGTTTTTTTTTAACTTATGCTGAGTGAAATAAGCCAGCTGCAAAATGACAAATTCTGTATGATCTCACTTATATTAAATAAGCAAATATACAGAAACCAAAGATTATCAGTGCCTACCAGGGGCAGAAAGGAGAGGGAAGAGGGAATTTTTGTTAGCAGGCATTGAAGTTATGTCAATGGTAGTAGAATGATTTAGAAAAGGATAGTCAGAATGGATGCACAACTTGAAGAATGTAATCAGTGTTACTGAATTGTACAAATAGAAACTGTTGAGGTGGCGTATGTTTTGTTATGTATATTTTCACTATAATAATTTTTTTAAGACAACTGTGAAAGGATGTTGCACACTTGGATTGACCCATTCTGAGCTCCAGAACTTTAATGCTTATCACCAAATGGGGCCCACACCCAGCCCTGGAGACTATGTATAATAATCTATCTCTAACACTTGATGAAGATGGTAAAATATCATTTAGGCCATGAGAGCCATAAAATATTTAATGTCCATATTTGTATAGTGTCTATACAGGCTCCACAGCGGGTTAAAATGTTAGTTTCCAATTCCTCTTCCTTAAGGATGTAGTAACAACCCATAACCAATGACCAAGGGAAAGTCTCTGTAATGACTGCGTCAAGATCCTCTTCTCTCAGTAACCAGGTGGAACATTTCTTCCTCAGGCCTGGTATGCTCTGAGGAGTCTGCTTCTGGCTTATTATGGACCAGAGAGCGTACTCAGTGTTTGTCGGTTGCAGCAGTGAATGATTACAAACACAGTAGCACCCTGGCTCTCTAATGTGAACACCATATGTCCGCCATCTTTCTTGTAGTTAGTTCTCTCTCTCTCTCAGCACATTGTTGGGTAGGGAGGAAAGATGAAACCTCTCTTAGCAGGAATTCTCACTTTCTGTTGGCAGGCTGTTGAAAATGGGTCCTCTGTTGTACAGAAACATACTAACAGCACCTTTACGTATATATTATGAATATTTTATTAGTAGGCAGGGACAAGATCATGAAGAACCACACGTGCCTTGCTAAGTAAGGTGTTTGAACTTTATCCTTCGGGCAATGAGAAACCATCAAAAGTTGTTCAGCAGGTGAGTAACAGTTGTTGTTGTTGCTGTTAGGTGCCATCTAGCAGATTTTTGACTCATAGCAACCCCAAGTGACAGAGTAGAACTGCCCCATAGGGTTTTTTAGGCTGTAATCTTTATGGGAGCAGATCACCAGGTCTTTGTCTCACAGAGCTTCTGGGTGGGTTCAAACCACCAACCTTTACAGTTAGCAGCTGAGCACTTAACCATTGTGCAACCAGGGCTCCTTAGACGCTAACCTACTATTTCAAATTTATTTCATTACAATTCAAAGTGTTTTCACAAGCAGAGTATTGATTTTCAAGATCCATCTCCAGGTCCCAACACACACTTCCACCTTAGAGGCACTGTCTCTCTGGCAACAGCCATTAGGAGAACCAGAGAAAATGGTCTTGAGCATCAGCAGGTTGCTGGCACAGACAGCTGCCCAAAAGCCACTGACCAAAGACAGGTCAGGGCATTCCCAAGGTAAGAATAGCACTTCACCTGTGCTCTCATTCTGCAATCCAAGTCATGCCCAAGAAAATTATTTGACCAAATTATTATTTAGATAAATAAAACACGAAGGTCCCTTAGAAATTTAAACTTAATCAGTGTGTCAGTACTCAGATTCCAATGACTAAGGAGACTGTTTATCCAGTTTATGACTCCCCAAAAGACCTTCCTTTCTTATATGACCACCTCTGGACTCTCCAAATCCCCAGAGACATGATTCAATGGACCAGCTCCCAGCAGGACCACTCTCATGGGGCCATCAGCAGTTGTCACCTCCAGACACCCAGAGCAATTTTCAACAATCATAGGGCCTACAGGAAACCCTCAGTGAGATGGACTGGCACAACAGCCACAACAATGGGCTCAAGTACATCAAGAATCATGAGGATGGTGCAGGACTGGGCAATGTTTTGTTCTGCTGTACATGGGGTCACCATGAGTTGAAGCCAACTTGACAGCAACTAACAACAACAAAAGGCCAATAAAAATTGATGACATTTATCAAAATGGTAACAGTTGGGGAAAAAGGTCAAAGCCTAAGCTGTCAAAAGCAGTCCAACATAGAGGGAAGTAGACAAATTTTAGTGTCAGGCACTGGATTTCAGTCCCAACTCTGTGTTCTTGGACAACTCATCTTACTCCGTTGAGTCTGTTTTCTCATCTATAAAATGGGAATAAGAACATGTCCCTTGCATACGGGGATATAGGTTACAGATGATACATGCGAAGCATCTAACACAGTATGGTACACAGGAGGTGTGGTGGTTATTAGGGCTGCTCCCATGTATTCTGGTTCTTCATTTCTTCCAGGCACAAGGTAGAATTGTATTTTCCCACCCCATTTGAAGTAGGACTTGGCCATATAACTTGTTTTGGCCAAAGAAGCTTTAAGAGCCAGTTAGGGCTCATGGAAGTGGTTATGGAAACACAGGACCCGTCATCCTGGGTCACTGTGTGACCATGAAGAGCAGAATGTCCCTGCTGACCCACATGGAACATTACAGCATGACTCGAAAAGAAACATTGTGTTAAGCCACTGAGGTTTGGGGGTGATTTTGTTACTGCACCATAACCCAGACCATCCTGACTGATAGAATAAGCACTCAGAGAATTCTACTGATGTTGATTCTGTTTTCATTATTTCAAAATGCCCCCTTTGGAAGGAAGGTGGGGGTACCTGAGAAGTTAAAGATTTTGGCTGAACTGAGTAAAGACCTTAGTACATTATTTACTTAGATTTAAAAGGAAAGAAAAGAATAATCCCAGTTCCTGAATCTCAACTAAGCCTCCATGAATTAAGGATTTAAAAGGTCACATTGAGCAGAGTAGGATAAATACACAAAAGAGTCTCTCCAGATTAAAAAAAAAAAAGCTCTAGAGCACTGGACCCTAGCCAGAATGATCATAATCCAAGAATCGAGGTCAACACCCCTGGAAAATATCTCTTAAGTATTTCCAGCCTTTAAAACTCCTCAATGGACCAGAAAAGATCTGTTTCCTAATCTAGTGGAAAAAAGCCTCATTGCTAAATATTAGTCAGCACCCCTAAGCATGAAATTCACTGCCATTTTCCCAGGCAAAAACAAACACACACATTAGCCCTTCCTCCATTGTTTATCTGCAGATGTCACCAGCTGCAGATGCCACTACAGAAGGGGAGGCATATTTTCTTCCCAGTTTTACATCCAAACAGAGAGCAGAATGCCTCACTTTCCTTGAAGTCGCCAGAAAAGACCAGTGTGAACTCCAAAGCACTGGAATCCACTCCTTACAGACATCTGATGTAGAAGAAATGAAATATGTTGAACTGTCACACACACACACAAAAAAACTAATCTTTTTTCTTAGCCATTGACTTGTTGTTGTTGCTGTTAGTTGCTGTTGATTCCAACTCATGGCAACCCCATGTGTACACAGTAGAACTGTGCTCCTAGGGTTCTCAAGGTGCAGATTGCCAGGTCTGTCTTCCAAGGCACCTCTGTTTGGGTTTGAACCACCAACCTTTTCGCTAGTAGTCAAGTGCTTTACTGTTTGCACCACTCAGGAACTCCTGCCATCGACCTAGTACAATATAAAAAGCATGAGCACCAAAATCCGACAGGCCTGAGTTCAAATCCTGTCTTTACCACTTGTTTGTTGTGTGATCTTAGGCACAATACCCTCTATTATACTCAGTTTACTCATATTTAGAATAGTAACAATAACAGGTTCCATTTTTGAGGGTCTACTGGCACAGCGGTTAAGCGCTTGGCGGCTAACCAAAAGGTTGATGGTTCAAAACCACCAGCCACTCTGCAGGAGAAAAATGTGGCAATCCGCTTCCATAAGATTACAGCCTTGCAAACCCTACAGGGCAGTTCAACTCTGTCCAATAGGGTTGCTATGAGTTGGAATCGACTCAACGGCAACATGTACTACATGCCAGTGGGGGCAGAGGCAGTTCAGCGGTAGAATTCTCAGCTTCCATGCAGGAGACCTGGTTCGGTTACTGACAAATGCACCTCACATGCAGCCACCACCCATGTGTCAGTGGAGGCTTCTGTGTTACTATGATGCTGAATAGGTTTCAGCGGAGCTTTCAGACTAAGCCAAACCAGGAAGAAAGGCCTGGCGATCTACTTCTGAAAATCAGCCGATGAAAACCCTACGGGTCACAGCAGAACACTGTCCAATCCACATCACAGCAGAACATTGTCCAGTCTGCGACCAATCATGGGGACGGCACAGGACGGGGTAGTGTTTTGTCCTGTTGTGCGTGAGGTTGCCATGAGTCAGAGCTGACTCGCAACTCGACAACAACCAACAACAACAACAACTATATGCCAGGCCCAAGTGCTTCACACACATCGTTAAATCCCTACAACAATCACGTGAAGGAAGTATTTTATCATTCTTTACAGGTGATAAAATGGGACTCAAAACTAGTAGGACGCGTACACCAATGTTCATTGCAGCACTATGCACAATAGCCAAATGATGGAAATAACCAAAGTGCCCATCAACAGATGAATAGCTAAACACAATGTGGTTCATACATACATATAGCCATAAATCCTATGTCAAATACATTAGATATAAATTAAGAAAAAACTGCTGGCTGGCACTAGCCATGTCAAAAAAGTATCATCCAGAGGATATGATCTTCAGGGCAACAGAAGGGGCCCCTCTTTATCCTACCACTATCTAGTCTCAGATGCATGATAATTCACCATTTGAAATTCATTTGTTTAGCATGACTATTTTTCCTCTATTTTGGGGAGATAAAACAAGTCTATTTGGGAAGGATGCCTCGTTGTTTATCCTTGTAAAGAAGTTTACGATGATCCTTCCTAATCATACATAGCTAATAACAGCTGAGATTTAGAGAAAACTTGAGTAAGAGAAGAGTTGGTTGAGTTTGATGAACACTGTAAGGAATGTTTTGGGATTAGGAATATTTGTACACCAGGGAATTGCTTTTCTGGGACAAGTAACCTCGTAAGACTACAAGACTATCTGATACAACCGAGTGAGTAGAAAGGGGCTAAGACTAATTTTACCAACTTCACAATTAGGTAGACCAGTTGCCATCAAGTCGATTCCAACTCAAGGTGACCCCATGTATGTCAGAGCAGAACTGTGCTCCCCAGGGTTTTCAGTGGCTGATTTTTTAGAAAAAGCGATTGCCAAGCTTTTCTTCCAAGGCACCTCTGGGTGTGGACTCAAACCTCCAACCTTTCTGTTAGCAGCCGAGCACATTAACCATCTGCACCACCCAGGGATTCCCACAATAGGTATAAACATCTAAACTCAAGCCTAAGAGGCTGTGGTGAAGGGCATGATACTTATAGTAACCAGAGCCTGAACAGCACTTCAGAGTTCACAAGGAACCCTTCAGAGACAGCATCTCATTTAACCTTCAAATGACCCTGTGAGTTTCTATTATTCTTACAATACAGCTATGAGAACTATGGCCCAAAGAGGTTAATAACTTGTCCAAGGGCACACAACTATTCAGTGGCAGAGGGAGATAAGAACATGGATCTCTATCACCAGAAAGCTGCCTGTCAGGCAACTGAACCACAGTCACATTGTACCCGTGACACAGACGAGCAAGAGCACTTGAGCAGCAGCCGGCCTAGGCCTGGGCCTCAGCGTGGACACCCGAGTGTGTCTCTCTGTTACTTCCATAAGAGTCTGTGTGATCTGCTTTTAGATCACCCAAAACACACATCTCTGAGAGAAACTATAGCCCACACTTAAAATAAAAACCTCTGTCTTCTGCAGCCCCACGCCTACACCCAAGAAAGCAACTACTGAATAGGAAAGTCCTTTCCTTATACTTTCAACCAATTGTTCTTCATTTCCCATTATATGAAAACATATCTGGGGCACTTCAGGCTGGGGTGTTAAATTTATTGGATTCCAAATGTTCTAACTTATTTATAATCACATGTATGTGACATAGGAAGAAAATATAACCCCGAACAGCAATTATAGCTTCCTCCCCCAACACACACTGTCAACTCCCAAGCCCTCCTCACAGAAGGCAGATCTCAGTGTCTAACTCAGCGTGTTTGAGGAGCTCCCAAAAAGGGAGCAGGCTTGCTGCCATCCTCTGCATGCCCGAGCCTGACAAACACCCAAATCAACCAGAGGGGATCCAACGGGCACAGACCTGGGGGAGAACTGCCAGGCAATGGAACCTTCTGGATGGATGTCATGGATTGAATTGTGTTCCCAAAAAATATCTGTCAACTTGGCTAGGTCATGATTCCCAGTATTATATGATTGACTACCATTTTGTCATCTGATGTGATTTCCCTATGTGTTGTAAATCTATCACTATGATGTAATGAGATGGATTAGTGGCAGTTACATTGATGAGATCTACAAGATTAGATAGTATCTTAAGCGAATCTCTTTTGAGATATAAAAGAGAGAAGCGAGCAGAGAGACATGGGGACCTCATACCACCAAGAAAGCAGCACTGGGAGCAGAGCATGTCCCTTGGACCCAGGGTCCCTGTGTCTGAGAAGCTCCTCGACCAGAGGAAGATTGATGACAAGGACCTTCCTCCAGAGCCAACAGAGACAGAAAGTCTTCCCCTGGAGCTGATGTCCTGAATTTGGACTTGTAGGCTACTAGACTGTAAAAGAATAAATTTCTCTTTGTGAAAGCCATCCACTTGTGGTATTCCTGTTAGAGTAGCACTAGATGACTAAGACAATGTTGTGTGAGGGCTCAGAGGGAGATCTGCCAGGGAGCAACAAGGGGGTCTGCAGTCAGCATTGCAGGAAGCCAGGCTGCAAACAAAAGCCTGGATCTCAGCAAGCCAGAAGATCGGCCCAGAGTGGGCAGACAGTCCCCGGGAGGGCACCACGCATTAATATCAGCACCTGACGGGCAATGGAGGTGACCAGAGGGCCAGCTGTTGTTGCCATTAGCTGTCACTGAGTCGGCCTCCAACTAACGGCAACCTCATGCACAACTAAACAAAACGCTACCTGGTCCTGCACCATCTCCATCATCATTCTGCAGATTAGACGTGTGGTCCATAGGGTTTTCACTGGCTGATTTTTGGAAGTAGATCACCAGACCTTTCCTCCTAGTCCATATCTCAGTCGGGAAGCTCCGCTAAAACCTGGTCGGCATCCTAACAACACGCAAGCCCCTGCTGACAGGTGGTAGCTGCACAACAGGTGCGTTGGCTGGAAACCAAACCCACGTCTCCTGTATCTCCCTGCCGTCGAGTCTATTCCGACTCATAACGACCCTATAGGACAGAGTAGAACTGCCCCACAGGGTTTCCAAGGAGTGGCTGGTGGATTCGAACTGCCAGCATTTTGCGCCACCAGGGCTCTGGCATAGAAGGAGAGAATTCTACCACTGAACCACCACTGACCCATAGAGGGTGAGCAGAGGATGCAAATCCCAGTAATACTATGGTGGTGCAGGGTAGGTGCTTCCTGGCTGGAAGCTGGAAGTCAGAATGTCAAATCCTAATTCTGCCACTTTCTGGCTGAGTAATCCCAAACAAATTATTGTCCTTACTGTGCCTAAATTTCTTAATCTGAAAAAGTGTGCATGAGAGACCTGCTTCACAGGATTGCTATGAGATTTCAATGAGATAATATTTATAATAATGTCAGTACATTATCTGGCACATAGTAGGTACTCAATAATTTTTTTTTTAACTCTACTAGAAGTCAAAAGTTCTCAGTGCCCATGTTAAATACAACCTGCAAGTGTGGGTTTTGTTTCTTTTTAAAAAAAAAAAAATTTGGAGACCTAAAGGTTGGTTCTTGAGCATGTGTAAGAGTCTGATTTCAATGTTACTTCCCCTGAGGCCTTCACATCTTTCTAATCTTCCTACAGGTATTCTTAAATATACTTGTCTAAGAGACCTTATGGGAGACCTTGTGGTATAGTGGTTATGTGTTTGGCTGCTAACCAAAAGGTCGGCAGCTCAAATTCACCAGCCGCTCCTTGGAAACTCTATGGGGCAGTTCTACTCTGTCCTACAGGGTCGCTATGAGTTGTATCACATACCTAAAACAAACATCTTTATCTGCTGACGGGCATGTCCACCTCTGCCACAATCCCACCACTCCTTATTGTGTTGCACCTGGCCTGATTTGCACATTTATGCCACCTGCCTAGCGCTAACAGGCAGCTGGATTTATGACCCTTGTCCTTAAATCAATAATCAGAGCAAAGCACAGGCAGAGGCCCCAGCATAGGAGAGGTGAAGAGCGACAGCACATAAAGCCCATCCCCAACCCTGTGACAGACAACCGTGAGTCCACAACCGTGAGTCCACCCCTTAGGGTGGCTACAGTTCCTATGCAGCAGAGTCAAACCCAGCAAAGCAGCTTCAAGTTCTCAGGTGGCACCAGGCAACTGGTAGCCCTGGCGAGGTGGGGAGGGAATAGACGAACTTCATCAGCAGACTTTTGGGGGTAGCAAGAGCAAGTTGGCATCAGCTAAAATGTACCTCAAAATAGAAACACCCCAGTAAATTAAGACATGAAAGCTGTCTCAGTTATCTAGTGCTGCTGTAACAGAAATACCATAAATGAGTGGCTTTAACAAGCAGAAATTTATTTTCTCACAGCTTAGGAGGCTAAAAGTCTGAATTCAGGGCACCGGCTCTAGGGGAAGGCCGTCTCTCTCTTCAGCTCTGGGGGAAAGTCCTTGTCTCTTCTGAGCTTCTACTCTTGGGTGATCTTCATGTGACTTGGCATCTTTCTTCCCCCATCTCTGCTCTGCTCACTTGTTTAATCTCTTTTATATCTCAAAAGAGATTGACTCAAGATACACCCTACACTAATCCTGCCTTATTAACATAACAAAGACAACCCATTCTCAAATGGGATTTTAACCACAGGCATTGAAGTTAGGATTTACAACACATATTTTTGGGAGGCACATTCAATCCATAATGTAAACCATCTCCAATCCCCTCCCCAAGACCACAGAGGAAAAAAAAAAATGCTTTGAAATACCCAGATCAGATTTTCAAGCTTCCACTTTGCTTTAGCTAAGATGACTTAAGCTCTCCAAACCTCGAAAGCACCTAGTCTCCAAGAATTCCCAATTTTCTTGGCAGCAGTGGGGTAAGCAGTGATTAACAGTTTCCTTTTTAAATTTCTTGTAGCTTTATTGGAACGGCTGTAAAAAAGCAAAGCTAGAACATGTTCAGACAGTAAAGTCAGCCTTCCTTAAGGAATCCTGGGTCTCCTGCAGCTCGAGGCCTTGCTCAGTCCATTCGGATGTAGCCAAATAGGCCTTGAGATCTTACTCGCATGATCATGACCGCATTCACCAGTGGAAGGCATCCTGAGCCATCGCAAGAGGTGGGGAGACCAGGGAGGAGAACAGTACTTATTCAGAGGATGTGCCTGTTGTCATGACTTGCCACGGAGTCCACTCTGACTCACAGCAATCCCTCGTACAACGGAATATGCCTGGTCCTGTGCCATCCCCATGATCAGTCGCAGATCAAACCATTGTGATCCATAGGGTTTTCACTGTCTCATCTTTAGAAATAGATCACCAGGCCTTTCTTCCTAAACCATCTTAGTATGGAAGCTCCACTGGAAAACTGTTCCGCATCATAAGCCTCCACTGACAGATGGGTGGTGGCTGAGCATGAGGTGTGTTGGCCAGGAATTAACCCCGGGTCTCCAGCATGGAAGGCGAGAATTCTCCCACTGAACCACCACTGCCCAACGCAGAAAGGTTCCCTGCTGGCTAGTGGAGGATCAGAGTCCAGAACCCAGGCCCTCTGGCTCTCACTCTAGGCCTCTTCAGGCAACAAACTCACCCCTCCCGTGCCCTTTTGGCCTCCATTACATTCCACACTGATTGACGACTTCAGCTTCTGTCAGAGGTGAAAAGGGTTTGGATTTATCTCAGCCCTAGACCCAGGTTTGTTGATCAGAAATTACAACCAAATGATAGACTTGATCTCAGAAGCTTTAAAAGAAGATTTGGGAACTAAGAACCAGGCTGGTGAGGGTACAGAAGGGCAGGTGGTATGCTAAAACCGAAAACTCAATGTATTCCTAAAATGATGACATCAAGCCCCTGTATCTTCTAGAGGGTGGAAATACTCTACATCTTGATGTGTCCACTTCAGATACTGCATGCAATGCAGTTCACTGTGTGCATTTCTGCCTCAATTAAAAAAAAATCAAAGCCACACTATATCTAGTCTTCACAGTGAATGCCTCTCTAAAAAGTCTAAGCTGACATTTAAAGATATTCACAGAAGCACCCATAAAGAAAAATAACTCAGTCTGTTGCAACCCAACTGACAATCTGTTTAAAGCTTAAGCAAGTAAATTACATGGTAACACTCCAAATGCCTACCCCACCTCCAGGTGCACAGATGTGTACAATCACACTCACACACACACTCTCTCACACACACTCACACTCACACACATATATATATAACACACATGCACACACACACTCACACACTTGCACTCACACACACACACATACACGCATACACGTATACACACACACGCACACACACACTCAGATGTGCAGTCCCACCCTCTCAGGCACAAAGCTAACCATATGCCCATAGGCCTCTTTCCTCAATATACTGTGACAGCCCTAGGCTAATGAGATCCCAACTGTCACCTTCAGTTTTAACATTTGTTTTTCGTGTTTTCTTTTCCAAGACCACTGCCCAAAAGGCAGGCAATGGCAAAATGCATATTATCAGCCTTCTTCCTCCTCCTCTTCAGAATAGCACGGTCCCCACGTGGCAGCCTGGAACAAAGACCCTCAGCTTCCTGGGAAGGGAGGGCTCTGACTCCAGGGAGATGGTGGGAGTTGGCGTCTCAGTGGCCGCCTGGCACCGGTATTGATCGGCCTACGGCTACTGCAGACGCTGTCTGCTCACCTGTTCTGGGCAGGAGAAACAAAATTGATAAGGAACAGCCTTTCTAGAAAAATACCAGGCTGGAATTCAAGTACCAGAGCCAGCAACAAGGACATCTGAATGCCTGCACTGGAGACAGAATTCAAAATCAGAGCAGCGTGAAAAAGACACTGTTTCAAATGGGGGCGGGGAGGGCCGATCTTCCCAAATGGATAAAATGTAGGAAATGAGGCTTTAATGAACGCCCATTAGATAAGTACACAAACATGGAGTACATTATGTGCAAAAGCCCGGAGGTATAGTACTAATTCACTGCAAAAGTATCCTCACACCCAGGCCGGCTGAGTAGGGGTTCCCTAAGCTACCAGCAATTTGTTTCTGTCCTTCTTTTCATGACAAAAGAAATACACATTATTTTTTCAAAGTCAGTGGGATTTTTTTATTTTTAAACACTGGACGGAAATACGTTACTTCAGTGATTATCTTGAGGTACAGGGATTAAGAAGATTATGTCGTTCGTGATTTTCTATATTTTCCATAATATGCACATACTTATCAGAAAAGCTAGATTTTTAAACTGCTTTGAAGAGCAACAGAAGGAAATTTTAAACTGCCCCCATGGACACAATCACACACACACACACACACACACACACACACACGTAAATACTAATTACTCCTATTCTCTGTCTCTATCCCCCCCACTTTTTTTTTAATTGCAGTAAATATATATGTAGCAAAACATTTGCCATTTCAACATTCTTCACAATTGTACAATTTGGTGCATTAATTGTGTTCATCATGTTGTGTAACTATCATCATTATCTGTTTTCAAATTTTTCTAACCCTGTTTACAGAAGCTCAGTGTCCCCTAAGCAATGAGTCCCCTTTTTCCCCTCCCTTCTACCCCTCCCCTGGTAACCACTAATAAACTTAGGTCTGCATACACTTGCCTATTCTAGATATTTCACACAAGTGGTCATACAATAGTTGTCTTTCTGTGGCTGACGTGATGTTTTCAAGGTTCATCCATGTTGTAGCATGTACAGAACTTCATTTCTCTTTACGGCTGAGTAATATTCCACTGTATGTAGGTACCACATTGTTTTTTAACAGGGTAAAATGATTTCCTACCTGGGTGATTATCTGTGGAAAACAGCGCAGGGTGTTTAGGCTGTTGCCAAATACCCTGTATGGAGGGTGGAGAGGTTGATGCAAGAGCTGACAACTTTCCACAGAAACAAAAATACCCCATGGCTAGATCTTTAAAGAACGGACTGTGAAATCAGGCCAAAAGTGTAACCAGACAAGAAAGGAAAGTGCGTGTTGGCAGAGGCGAAACCAAAACCCAACCAGCTGATGACAACTCCATGTGTGTCAGAGTAGCAGTGTGCTTCTAAGATTTTTAATGGCTGATTTTTCAGAAGTAGATTGCCAGGACTTTCTTCCCATGTGCCTCTGGATGAACTTGAACCACCAGCCTTTCGGTTAGCAGCAAGCGTGTTAACCATCTGCACCACCCAAAGGACCCCTCGCAGAAATAAAGTAGGAAGAAATAGCCGTTTCCCTCTTGAAAATGAGTCATCCACAGGACTCCACCAAATGGCATTCAAATCAGAGTTGCCCCTTCCCCACCCCTTCACTTTAACAGATAAAACCACCTGTCAGAGCATCTGAAAATTATTAATAACTCAAGCATCCACAGCGGATTCTTAGTAATATGTGAGTTTAAGGGGAAGAGCTAATCTATCTTCTGTGAAAACTCCAAGTCCTAGGACTTGGTTCCTCTCAACAAGATATCAACAGGGAGACTGAAGCTCTATCGGCCCCCACCCCCTTTCTCTGGGTTCTTAGAACTTTCCACAAGCCCTGGTGATTGGGAAACAAATAAATGTGACCATCCTCCAACAGATCTCTTCTATCTTGCTTGATCCTTGACTTGATAGACTTCCCATATCTACACATACCATGAAATGTCCCTCTCTAAGATACAGGAGGTGTCAAAATTCTAGAATAAAACCTATACTCTAAAATGGCTTGCTCAATTTCAAACTCTACTAGTTTATGTTTAGTAGCTAAATTACTCAACCCTTATTAACTAATTCTTGAGATTTATTAAAATCATGAATTTACATTTTCCTTATTTTTCTGAAGTTGAGTTTGATTATTTGACTATAGACCCTTTTTCTCCAAATTTATTTTCTTTTTCTCTAGAAACTGGAAAGCTAGATGTTGCTTCTTAGGGTAAGAGCTCCTTAGATATTTTGGCCTGATTTTAAGTATATTTGTGAAAGAATTATCATCCAGAATTTTATTCAGTTTAAATCTTAGATCTTAAATCTGATTTCTCAGAAATAGGCTCTTCAAAACAACTGCAACACTTACTGAGAAAACTACTTTAACCCAAAGCAGTATATATTAAAAAAAAAAAAAAATCTGTTGCCATTGAGTCGATTCCGACTCATAGTCTCTTAGAGAGTAGAACTGCCCCATAGGGTTTCCAAAGAGCAGCTGGTGGATTCAAACGGCCAACCTTTTGGTTAGCAGCCTGAGCTCTTAACCACTGCACCACCAGGGCTCCTAAGCAATATACACATCTGTTTTATTAGTTTAGAAGCCAATTGAGAGTAATAATATGTCTAATCTTTATTATATAAGCCTCAAAAACATATTGACAAATTCTTAGAATCAGGAAAAAAATCTAATGAAGAAATTTCTAAATAAATTTTAGCTTATACTGTCCGATAGGGGAGCCGCTAGCCACATGTGACTACTGAGAACTCGAAATGTGGCTAGTATGACTGAAGGCACTGAAGATTTAATTTTATTTAATTTTAATTAATTTAAATTTAAAAACCCAGACTTGATCTAATTACTGGAAAATGTTTAAATATGTATGGAACAACTTGGGTATGTGAATCTACTTTCTCAGCTCTAAATTTTATAAAATCTAAATACAGATCAAGTATTGCTAATGAAAATTTAGCCTCCAAATGGAGATATAAAATACACAGTGGATTTCAAAGACTACAAAGAAAAAGAATGTAAAAACTCATTAATAACATTTAACATCAATTGTATATTGAAATGAAAGTATTTTTTATATAGTGGGCTAACTAAATATATTATTAAAATTAATTTCACATTTCTTTATTTTCTAATGTAGCTACTAGAAAATTTAAAATTATGTACGTGGCTCACATTATATTTTTATTAGACCACACTGCTCTAGCTAACTAGCTATATATGGTGGAGCAACTAGCAACAATAGCATATTATTTACTTATTGTCTCCACATAATAACACATCTTTTGTAGCTACTATAGGATAACTATGTTTATTATTTTCCCACACTCCTTTCATCCTATCTGGAAGCATTAAACAAATATGAGTGGACCAAATGAATGTCTGCTACCCTAACCAACAGTCGGCAGTCATAAATGCCAGTCATTCCAGTCACTCCCACACAACCCGGCTCCAGGGTTGGGCACAGATACACGACAGACAGCAACAGTATTGCTAACAGAAACTGAAGAGTCCCACCCATGTTATCCGCACTACCCAAATACACAGTATTTGTAAAGGGGGCCATTGAGTATGATACATAAAGACAACATCCCAGTCTTACTGAGAACCATAAAAAGATCTTTTTCAAGCTACACGTTCCAGAGTACAGGTGGCAGCTGGATCATATGATAGGCCCAATTGGCTCTCCGTATTTCATTTTTATTTCCAGTCATTGGAAAAATTCCCAAGGCTCTTTGTCCTGCCCATCTGAAAGACTGCAGATGTCATCAGTGTATCCACTTCCCTTCCAGAGGTCCTGTTACACAAGAAGGTGTCCCAGAAGCTCATGATCTACCAGCTACCATTTCAGTAGCTCAAAGGACATTTATGCCTCTTTATTCATTTTACCAACTTTTCTTAGGACCCACCCTCCGCCAAGTTCTGTTCTGAATACTGGTGTGATAAAACAGAAAACAAAGAAAATAAAGGTCATCGGTGACCATGCTGTTTCTGCATCTTTTTTATGATTTTATGAAACTCTCTGATTTCCTAGCAGCAAATTAGTAACACACATGAACTTTTAAGATTATTATCTAATGTTTGAAATATACAAGAAGATACAAAGAAAAATAAAATGAACAACCATGTACCCACCCACCAAACCCACTGTCATCAAGTTGATTCTGACTCATAGCAACCCTACAGGAAAGATTAGAACTGCCCCAGAGGGTTTCCATGGCTGTGATCTTTACGAAAGCAGGCCGCCACATCTTTCTCCCACGCAGCAGTTGGTAGGTTTGAACCACCGACCTTTTGGTTAGCAGCCAAGCACTTTAATCACTGCACCACCAGGGCTCGCTATCACGTAGCCATTTCTCCTGAATTCCAGCCTCTATATCTCCCTCATAACTGAATTAATGCTTATTAATTATATGCACTTCTTTATACTTCCACTAAATATTCACGTATCCCTGAGTGAATACATGGTTTGATTTATTTTAAAATTTTATATAAGTATATGTGTTTAAAACAGGTGTTTTTTACAGATTCATAGCGACCCTACAGTCCAAATCAAGGGATCAAGATAAGCAACTATCTTTGACTCTACCAGAAACCTCAACAATTTACCAAGTTTGCCAAAAGAAAAATAAATTTTTCATTTTACTCACCACCAAGTCACCTACAGATGAGTGTAAATTTAGATATTACATATGATTATATAGGTGCACATAAACAGCATACAGACAGAGCTCACAGCCAGAGTAACAGAAGGGTTCAGTATATTCCATGGTCATTAAAAACTCTGAATGACCAGATTTGAAACTGCCTGCACATGTGGGGGGTTTTTCCTTAAAATAACTTTAAATTAGAACTCTTGAATGGTACAAAATATATAGAAGACTTTACAGTGAAAAGTAAGCTTCCTCCTGCCCTCATCCCGAAGCCACTCAGTAACTCTCCCCACAGAGGGTCATTATAACTTCTTACATCTGTGTCCATATATATATATGTATATGTGATTATGTATTAAGCAATTATGTACATATTGGAATAGACTCGATGGCAATGGGTTTGGTTTTTTTGGTATATAATATATATGGTATGTATGTGATATGTATGTAGTATGATATATATGCCATATATATGTGTGTATATATAATATGTATGCTGTGATATATATGTATTATATAATTATGTATTAACCAATTATGTATGTATTAGCCCCCTTCTTTTTAATACAAATGATAGCACCTTCCTGTTTCCATGTGACGGTGTATCTTGGAGATCTTTTCATATTGCTACATATGGAGCTGCTGATTCATTTTCTGTAATGGCTGAGTCCATCATATGAATGTGTGATGACAGATTCAGCCTATGTCTCATTGATGTTTCCGGGTAGTTTCAAATCCCTTGAAACAAACAGTGCTGCTGTGAATACCCCTGTATAGATGGAATTTCACAGTGTTCAAGCATATCCACAACATGAATTCCTAGAAGTGGAACTGTTGAGTCAAAGAGTGGGTATATTTTATATGTATTATGTTTTGATGCATATTATAAAGTATCCTTCATAGAAATTATACAATTTAACTCCCCCCAGGCATGTATGAGATCATCTTTTTCCCTGAACCCTTGTCAACATAGCACATCGTGTGTTCTGTTCATCAAGCTTTTTGATCTGCCAGTCTAACTGAAAAATGGTATCTCACTGAGGTTTTTATTTATGTATGTATTTTAAATGCTTAACAAATGCTCAGTTTTAAAAGGAGTAAGCATAACTTAAAACAGTACAAGCTAAGGATAGAAGAAGCCTAATGAATGAAACACTGAGTTTATTAAGAGGAAGATGATATAAAATTCAAGGTATGGCACTACTCTGTAAAGAGCTTTATTAGGTTCACATGGGCAATAAGACCAACTATCTAATGACAACATTGTTCAACCTCTTCAGTAAACTAATTCAGAATGCTGACATACATACAAGCTTTATAAAAACTCTGTGTGGATTCTACCATACAAATAGAACCACCTGTCTAAAGGTCAACTACTCAGAAATAGCAATAACATATTGGTAGTCACTTATGTGCTATCTGGCTTTGCTGGATTTAACTGGGTGAAAAAGAAGATGAAGGACAAATTGAGGGTAAAAAAAAGTGGTTCTTCCCAGTGTCACACCCTCTCCTCCCCCCTCATGACCTCATGACTATCCTGTCCCTCAGACAAACAATGGACTTGGAGTTAGGTCATCTGGGTTCTGAACCAAGGCTTGCTATTGGCTCATTGCATGAACCCAGTCAAGTTACTTGACCCCAGTGGTCCCCAGCTCCTCATCTGTTAAAATGAAGAGGTTAAAGCAAATTTTTCTTTAAGGCCCCTCCTAGCCAAAAGATACTACTGATGCTACTGATCAATGGACAATGAGTGACTTTTCCAAGAATGATGTGTACAGAGGTCTTCACTTACCTTCACTTTATTCCTTTATGAACAACAGTATGCATTTGCTGAATGCATGGCTACAGCTTCGTGATGGTCAGCAGCCACTGAAGCTAAAGAACAGAGGTTTCTATGTGTATCAAGTAAGGGTATAGTAGTTCCCAGGAGTTCCTGGGTGGTGCAAATGGGTAATGCACTTGGTTGCTAACAAAAAGGTCAACAAAAAGGTTGGCAGTTCGAGTCTGCCCATAGGTGCCTTGGAAGAAAGTCCTGGTAATTTACTTCCAAAAAATCAGCCATTGAAAACCCAATGGAGCACAGTTCTCCTCTGACACACATGGGGTCACCATGAGTCAGAGCTCGCTTGATGGCAACTGGTTGTTTTTTTACGATAGCGCTAGGATCTGTCCAAGGAGCTAACTGACACGGGTATCTGTATCTGTTCTATCATATGCTGTGACTAAGAGGGACAAGGAAATACACTCTGGAATTTGATATCAATAAGTTCAATGAGGATCAAAATCAATGGAACAAGGAACTTGCTCATTTCAAGATTCTTGCAAAGGTACTGATTATTTCACATCTGTACACACACGTGCCTTAAAGTCAGAGAAAGACTCCACTAAATGGGCTGCCAAGTCATCAGCTATTAAGCCTGTGACTGGATGATTAGCCTGGAGGATTCTGGCAGCTGTGCTATCCGTGCAAATAAAAAGCAAGGAGATTCAGAAAACAAGAAGATCACATCTAATGAACTTAAAATCCAGCAAAATGGAAAAGTTAGCAGAAAATATCTGTCTTAGTCATCTAGTGCTGCTATAACAGAAATACCACAAGTGGGTGGCTTTAACAAAGAGAAATTTATTCTCTCACAGTCTAGGAGGCTAGAAGTCCAAATTCAGGATGACAGCGCCAGAGGAAGGCTTTTTCTATCACGTAGCAGCCAAGAGCTTAACCGTTTAGACCATCAGGGATCCTTAAAGATAATACAGGACCTAATAATGGGACTCTATAGAAGCTTACTCTGGCAGCCAGCTACCTCAGCTGAACTGACATTGTATCTCTCAGCTTTAAAGTCAGCAGATGGTGGGGGAAAAGTACTAAGAAATGATTGCCTGTTTTTCATGGAAAGTCTTTGTCATCAATCTTTCCCTAGTCAAGGAGCTTCTCAGCGCAGGGACCCCAGGACCAGAGGTGCTTCTCTCTTGGTAGTATGAGATCCCCATGTCTCTCTGCTTACTTCTCTCTTTTATATTTCAAAAGAGATTGGCTTAAAACACAGCCTAATCTTGCAGATTGAGTCCTGCCTCATTAACATAACTGCCCTAATCTCACCTCATTAACATCACAGAGATAGGATTTACAACACATAGGAAAATCACATCAGATGACAAAATGGTGGGCAATCACACAATACTGGGAATCATGGCCTAGCCAAGTTGAAACACATTTTTGGGGGACAAAATTCAATCCATAACAGACCCCTAGTGCAAAATGCCCCTGGGTCTCAGGCAGTTTATGCGAGTGGGTGACGGAGGCCAAGGAGGAGCCGGGGTGCCCTTGTGCCATGTGGCCAGTAACACCAAGTTTCATGCTTTCCATTAAAAAATGGGAATCACAGCCATTATGCAAAGTCTCCCAATTTCTAAATGTTGATACTTTAAATTTACTCATAACACTGTGCAGACCACATCATCATCTTCAAGTTTCCAGTCTGAAATGTCTGTGCAAATTGCTAGGGAGGCAGCAGATAACAAACTCAGGAGTCTAGGAGGAGGAGTCAGCCAAAGCATGAGGCACCTACCACCCAGTGTGACAAGAGTGTTGATGGGATGTAGTAGGAAGAATAATGGCCCCTCAAAGACATCTACATCCTAATCTCCAGGCCCCATTAACATGTCCGATTACACGACAAAAAGGAATTAAAGCTGAAGATGGAACTAAAGCTGCTTATAAACTGACCTTAAAATGGGAAGATTATCCTAGATTATCCAGATGGGCCCAAGGTAATCACAAGGATCCTTACAAGTGGAAGAAGGAGGCAGAGGAGTTCAGAGTCAGATATTTGAAGATGCAACTCTACTGACTTTCAAGATGGAAGAAGGGGCCGTAAGCCAAGGAATGCAGGCACCTTCTAGAAGCTGGAAAAAGTCAACAGATTCTCCCCTTAAGCCTCCAGAAGGAATACAGCTCTGTCAGCATCCTGATTTTTAGCCCTATGAGATCCATCTCAGACTTCTGAGCTCCAGAAGTATAAATAATACATGTTTTAAACCAGTAGGTTCATGGTTATTTGTTACAGCAGCAAGAGGAGACTAACCGTGGTTAAACCCAGTATGCAATGGGAGCCCACAGGAGACACCTAACCCAGTCTTGGGGGATAAGAGGTGTCAGTGAAGGTTGCCAGAGAAGATGACGTTTGATTGAGTCCTAAAGGATGAACAGAGGTTGGGGCTAGGAGTTCCAAGCAAAGAAAGCAGCATATGCCAAGGCCCTGTGGCAGGAAATTTCAAGGAGCATGAAATAACAAGATGATATATTTTGTTAGCCAAATTCTCAAAATTCAGCAAATTCTCAGCCAGTTCTCTTAGGATTTCTATTAGCTAACTCTCTTCATTTTTACAGATCACAGATAAGACATCTGGAGAGGCAGAACCTCACAGCATCACACAGTTCTGAGTTTTACTGCCTTCATTTGTAAAATGAGAAAGTTAGAGTAGGTGAACCATAAACATAAATGAACTCAAGCATGCAAGTAATATAGCATTTCCCTATTTTTTGCCATATAAATCTGGCTTTGATCCCCGATGCCATTGGGTTGGAAGGAAATGCAAGCTCAGTTATTACTGAAGGATATACATACCCTGTATTCTGGCCAGGCATGTACCAAGGTCCTGGGTCTCTGAAACATCCAAGCATCAAGGTAGCCCTTGTGGTCTTATCATTTGGGTTACATCTGAGGCGCCCATTGAACCAGTCAGCATCTCTGACCCAGTGGTTCCAATGCCTGTAGGGTCATGCTTAGGCAAGGCTAGGAGCTCATGTTCCTAGGCCCACCATCAATGGGATCAATGATTCCATCTCCCCCGTGGTACCCTCACCCCCTAGAACACTGCTTTATGGTAACCACTTCCCAGGCTCCAGGAACCTCCCTTCTTTTACTCCCTTCTCGATCTCAAACAAGTACTATAAATAATAATAAATTCTCAGTATTATGTAGTCCAAACACATGGTCATGTTTGCTTGGTGGCTGGCAGGGCCTTGTAAATATTCTATACTTGTTAGATTGTGTGAGCAGGGTGTAAAAATGGCCCCAGATTTTTCTGGGGATTCTCTGACAGCAAAGAAAATGGAAGCAATTAAGAAGACCAGAATAGGGACTCAGAAGCTACTTGGCAAGCATCTTGCTCAGAGTAATTTTCTATTCTGTTCAAGAAGATGTTAACCTTAAATGCTGAAATATTCAGGATTCCTTATTGGTAACAATAAATTGTATGGTGGCTTCTTCCTATCTGAAAATAATTAACCTGCTTGCCATTCTGCTTTTACCAAGGAAATTCATTCCAGCCTAGAAAGAAAATGCTCTGGTTCCCCTGACTGGAAAACCCTTTTAGAATTAGCATGGCATTTTTACCAAACAGCTCACATCTGGTGGAACTCCTACTTGCCATCCACCTCATAGAGAAAATAAGCCCTTGCCCCTCAATGGCCAAAGTGCCATCTGAATTTTTGTTCTCTGCTAAGTAGGGCAAGGGAAGGACATGTCGTCTGATGCTGTGAACTCCTCTGCCCGGCCACTACATCTCCTAAGAAATTATTCTGTCTCCTCCTCCTGCTCCTCCCAGTCCCACTGCCATCCTTCCTTGTTTCTGGATTCCTGAGTATCTTCTCTGACCCTCAACATACCTATCCAAGTACCCAACTCTAACTGCACACCCAATGCATGGCAGATGACTATTCACTGGCAACAAAGAACATCAAACTCTCCCATCATGACACTTGTCAGGAGTAGCCACCGCAGTTTGAACTTCAGATTGAACCAACTCCATTGTTACTGCTGAAGGCAGTCCTCATGAATTATTCAACAGCTTCTTTATTTAGGCTAGGAAGCAATGGTGTGTTCTGGTCATTCAGGACTCATTCGGCCATTGCTTTCTGTATTCTAAACTGGCCAAGGAGTTGCTTCTAGATATAAGCCCACATCCTCAGTCAGGTGTGCAAACCCTAAGTCCAGGAACCAATGATCTCACCTAGGCAAGGTCAGCTCAGATCTGGCTCTTGCTCCATCACAATTAGACAGTGGAGAGTAAACCATCTCACAGGCCACTGTTATCGCCCCTCTTCACTCTGTCATCAAATCTTCTCACTCTCCCAAGAGGTCTGGGATCTTAATGGTTGGCATTTCCTGGGGAGAGAAGGCTCTCAGAAAGTAGGCTCAAGCTACCCAAACATGCTCGGGCATGACCAACACTCACACAAGGCTTATTTGTATCAGGGGCAATTTAATGATGTACAGCTCTTTCTAATTGGGGCCCCTGTTCCTGTCTCATGGGCCTGCATCCCCTTTGAGAATGCCTCTCCCACTCAGACAATTAAAACTGATCAAAGATTAATGAGTTTTGTCTTAATCTCCTGGTGTTGCTGTAACAAAAATACCACAACTGGGTAGAGCTTAAAAGAACAGAAATTTTTGTCTCACAGTGTTGGAAGCTAGAAGTCCAAGTCAGACATTAGCTCTAGGGCAGGGTCCTTCCTTGTCTGTAGCCCCAGGCATTCTGTGGCATTCAATGGCTTGTAGATGGTTTCTCCAGGGTCTCTTCCCCCTGTGTGTGTATCTCCCTCCATGTCTGTTTTCCCTTTTTATAAGACACCATTCAGAAAGGATTAGGTTTAGGATTCACCCTTCCCTGGGTGGTGCAAACAGTAAATGCACTCACTCGGCTGCTAACCAAAACGTTGGAGGCTCAGGGAGGCAGGGCCAAGGTGGCGGAGTAGTCAGACACTTCCGGTGGTCCCTCTTACAAAAAAGACCCGAAAAAACAACTGAATCGATTATATATGACAATCTAGAAGCCCTGAACATCAAAGGCAAAGTTGAGGAATCAGACAGAGTAGCAGGGGGAGGGAGAGACGGTTTGGAAGCAGCAAGGAGTTGCAAGACCTGACCAGGCGGGAGCCAGAGCCCTTCAGCCCGTATCAGCTCGGGGGTAAACGGTGAGGCAGGTAGTGGTGGCTCAGGAGGCGTCTTCCACACCGGGAGAGACCCAGCAGCACAGAGTCTACTTGGCCATCCAGAACCAGTGAGAAGCAGCCCTCGATCGGCAAAAGATAAGTTCTTGTGTCTGGCCTACACGCGGATCAAAAACACCCCCTTTAAGGAAAAACTTCTCTCCCATTTACCTCCCTACTCCCTGCTCTGCACTGGGTTAAGGACAGCTTTAGCAATTGCTGAGTCCCCTGGGCCGGAAGTAGGACCCATCACGTGCCCTGAGCCATTCTCCTGGCTTTAGAGAGGGAACAAATTAACAAACAGGGGGAATAAATAATCTGTTGGCTCCCCTAAACCAGAAACTCAGGGGAGACACAGCTCCTTTACCTAAGCACAGGCATAAGGAATCCACGGACTTTGAGTGCCTTTCTCTCTGCATAGATTTGCGTGGGCCCTCTTTACCACAGTACAACAGGGTATATACCTGAAGTCTGACTTCAACTGTTTCAGCTGTGAAGTGGCAGGTTTGTGACATTTGACACTGCTCTGCCCATTAAGCACAGTCTTCACCTACCCACATCAGGGGCCTGAGGCTCCACCCATGCCACCTAGCCACCTGCAACAGGGGCCCAAGAATAAGAGGTGCCCCCCTAGTCCTTATAGCCAGCAGCACTGGGTGCTCATAGTCCAGCTGCAAAACCCACCCACCTACATGCTCTAGGAAACAGGGACAGGCTTTCCTCCTGGACACTTGGGGGCGGCCGTCAGCCCCCTGCCTTGCTCAGTGTGTGTCCCCCTGCTGCAGCCAGATGCCTGTACCTACACCAATCACTCACGCCTGTCTAGGACTGTAGGTGAGAGCCTGCACCACACACTTGGCAGCTGACTATCTGGATACTTGAGCTGAATCCATACAGGAGGAGTGGGTGGACTCCTGGGCTTACATACTTAGTGGCAGGTCTGGCCACCTGGTGGCAGGACATTGGAGCTTCAGGGGCACCAGTGACCAGGCTAGCTCACAGGAGCAGCCTATCTGGGCATATCAAAACAAAACAAAACAAGAAGCTAGGACACAGTAAGCAAATATAAAATAAACAAATATAATAACTTATTGATGGCTCGGAGACAACAGTCAATATCAAATCACATAAAGAGGCAGACCATGATGGCTTCAGCAAGCTCCCAAAATAAGGAATCTAGAAATTTTCCAGAGGAAGAAAATTTCTTGGAATTACCAGAGGCAGAATACAAAAGATTAATATACGGAACTCTTCAAGAGATCAGGAAGGAAATTAATAAAAATGCAGAACATGCAATAGAAGAACTTAAAAAGTTTGGAGAAGAGCATAATGACAAATTTAACAGGCTGCAAGAATCCACAGAGAGACAGCAATCAGAAATCCAGAAGAGTAACAATAAAATTTCAGAATTAGACAACTCAATAAATAGTCATAGGAACAGAACTGAGGCAATGGAGGTCAGAATTAGTGAGATTGAAGATAAAGCACTTGACACCAACTTATCTGGGGAAAAATCAGATAAAAGGATTTTTAAAAAATGAAGAAACTCTAAGAATTATGTGGGATTCTATCAAGAGGAATAACCTACGAGTGATTGGAATACTAGAACGGGGGGGATAACAGAAAATACAGACAGAGTTGTTGAAGATGAGTTGGCAGAAAACTTCCCTGATATCGTGAAAGATGAGATGTCTATCCAATACGCTCATGGAACCCCACATAAGGTAGATCCCAAAAGAAAGTCGCCAAGACATATTACAATCAAACTTGCCAAAATCAAAATGTTGGAGGTTCAAGTCCACCCAGAGTCACCTCAGTAAAAAGACCTAGTGATCTACTTCCGAAAGATCAGCCATTGAAACTCTATGGAGTACTGTTCTACTCTGACAACAAGCGGTCACTATGAGTTGGAATCAACTCCACAGCAACTGGTTTATGCCCTCATTTACATAAAAGAAAGTTCTCGTTTCCAAACAGGGTCACAATCATAGGTACAGGCGTTTAGATTTCAACATAACTTTGTGGGGATACAATTCAATCCATAACAAGCTTCCTTAGAGTGAGGAGCAGCAGTTCCTTATTCCGCTGAACTGGCACTTCAGTCTCTATCCATTTAATCTCACCAACAACTCTGTGAGGTTGATAGGGCAACATTGAGATTAACCACATTTTACAGATGAGGAAACTGTGATGAACATGCCAGAATACCTAGCAAGTCCATGACAGTCCAGTGTCCTAACTCCTGCTCCAATGCTCTTTCCAAAACTCCAGTCTCCCCTCCCTTCTTCTCCAGCACAGATGCCACACAAATCTTCCAAACAATATAGAAACAACAGACCTTTTTGCTAGATTTTCTTTTGCTGGATTTTCACTTTTCCAATGTTCTGTACATTTTAAGACACTCTATGTAACTGAACTCCTTGGGAAGGAGAAATGTGCAAATAAGTCACAGAAATATAGAAGATACAAAGATAATATGTTGTTGTTGTTGGGAGCTGTTGAGTCAATTTCAACTCATGGCAACCCCAAGTGACACAGTGGAACTGCCCCATAGGGTTTTCTTGGCTGTAATCTTTACAGAAGCAGATTGCCAGGTCGTTCTCTCATGGAGACACTAGGTGGGCTCGAAACGCCACCTTTCAGTTAGCAGCCAAGAGCTTAAACGTTTAGACCACAAGGGCTCCTTAAAGATAATATAGGACCTAATAATGGGACCTCTATAGAAGCTTACTCTGGCAGCCAGCTACCTCAGCTGAACTGACATTGTATCTCTCAGCTTTAAAGTCAGCAGATGGTGGAAGAAAAGTACTGAGAAATGATTGCCTATTTTTCATGTAATCAATTAGAGCTGTGTTCAACTCATTTTTAAATTTTTTTTTTTAATTTGAAAGAGTCTTAACCATGGGCTTTAAACCAACCAACAACAAAACTCCCAATCAGCATCTTTAGATAAAGCATGAAATGTCTGGAAGGGCTCATCTGCTTAGACCATTTTGGGACTTTCTACAAGAAATGGTTACCACTTGGAAGTCCCTCGTTTCATTGCTCATTCACCAACTGCTTTGACTCCTGTAGCATCAAGGTTCATCAATAACCCTGTAACATGAGGACTGTGATCATCAAGACCAAAGGGCACAAGAAAAGGAGAAAAACAGAAGGAGACAAGAAGAGCTAACTGACGCCCTGTTATTCTCTAGCCGTTAGTGGCCCTCTGTGATGACTAAGGGATCCCTGGGGAAAGTAGAGATTCTGTCTATGAAATTACCACTACCAGGAGAGATGGGTTTGGTTCTTCTGCATTTTATTTATTTAAGAATTTGCATTTTGTACACCAATGTTCATTGCAGCCCTATTTATAATAGCCAAAAGGTGGAAACAACCCAACTGTCCAGCAACAGATGAATGCATAAACAAAATGTGGTATTTCCAAACAATGGAATGTTACTCAACCTCAGAGAGAAATGAAGTCTTGATACATGCTACAACATGGAAGAACCTTGAAAGCATTATGCTGAGTGAAATAAGTCAGTCACAAAGGAACAAAAATTGAATTATCTCAACTATATGAAACAGGCAAATATATAGAGACCAAAGTTTATTAGCGGTTACCAGGGAAGGGAAGAAGTCCTCAGGGGGCACGCTTGACTACTTGCTAAAAGGCTGGCAGTATGAACCCCCCCAGAAGTGCTTCAGATGTCATGCATGACAATCGACTTCCAAAAGATCAGTCTTGAATGCCCTATGGAGCAGTTCTACTCTGCACACACGGGGTCTCCGTGAGATGGAATCTACTCATGGGCAACTAACACCAACAACTTAACTTAACTTGTCCAGGGCTGGGCCTAAATAATTCCTCATGGCGAGTACAGAGAAGAAAAGGGAGGGGGAAAGGGAGAAGCATTGCTTAGGGGGCACTGAGTTTCTGTTAACGGTGGTGGAATACTTTGGAAAAGAAGAGTGGTACTGGCTGCACAACATAATGAACATAATCAATGTCACTGAATTATACATATAAAAATTGTTAAATTGGCAAATGTTTTGTTATATATATTTTTAACACAAAAAAAAGGGGGGGTGGAATTTGCATTTTGGTTTGGGGCAAATGCCTCAAAAAGGCATTATACTCTTCCTCTGGCAACAAAGACTGCCTATCAGAGTGGAAAAGCTTTCTTGTTTCAGATTTCTGCTCCAAACAGAGAGGCTGTGGCTGAGTTCTGCCACCCTGCTGGCCCCAAAGTAACTGGAACTAGGCTGCTCATTTGCTCCACGTTTCTGAGAAAGGAATCTCAGTACGTTCATCAAAGAAAATAGCAGGTTTAAACATCACGTGCTGAGCATTTACCTAAATAGATGCTGCATCCCACCAAGCCACTCTGTAAGCCAGACTTTCCAGGTACCCCAGTTCATGAAAAGATTGTGAAGAAAATGTACACCAGCTGGTATGGGCAAATAATGTGCGCTCGAAAGTGTCCGGAAGTGTGTCGAACAAATCTATAAAATTCAGTGGGAATAAAAATATCAACCAAAAAAACACCTTTTAGGTACATTTTCAGGAATACATCTGGTTAGGCATCAGGCTACAATGACACTGCATAGAAGCTAAGCCCATTTGATTAAATACCATTTTGTGATCATTCCTATAAGAAATTGAAATATAGAGTTTGTAATCACTTGAAATCATTTCTATGAAAAACTGAAAGATAGACTCAAGGTCAGAAGACAGCTCCTCTTTACAAACTTTACTGCTATTAAAAAAATAGATTTAAGTCATTTCTATTTATGTGTCTTTTCCAGGAATATCATCACCCACCAAAACCATAACCACCACCTGCAGCTGCATTCTCTAATTACATGAAATGAATCCCTGCTATATGGAGAGAAATAACAAACCAGGGAATTCGGGGTGAGCACATCTCAGAAACAAATTATACTAAAAGCACATGGCCATGCATAGGACTGCAGTAAGGTGAACTGAGTTGGTCCAAACTTCAGGTTCTGGAAAGGTTTGTTTCTTCTCTGTACTCGCCATGAGGAATTATTTAGGCCCAGCCCTGGACAAGTTAAGTCCTGCTGGATTTAGCTCCATCACTGGCTCCACAAATCCCCTCTCTCCTGGATTCATCAGAAAATTTGAGGCTTGCTAAATTGCCCCCACCACCCCCAATAGCAGGATTAGGAAATTTGTCAGTGAAAAGCTTTGTGCAATTAACAGAAAGGACAAATACAGCAATTGCTCACCACACAATCACCTGCCCTTTGTCCCAGCTATGGGACAAGGGGTAAAGTAGGCACCCCTAGCAACTTAGGGCCTGGGAGGACAGCAGAGAAGGAGAGGGAAGCTCCTCTTTGGGGCCAACCCCATGACAGCAGCCAAGCAACCAGATAATGGCCCTGACTTTGACTTTTAGCTCCACCCTGAAGCCCAGACAGCGTGTTGACCAAATGAGTAAGTCCAAACATTCCAGCTCAACAGAAGACATCATCATGGGAAACACCCAGAGCTGAGGGGCAGCCGCTGCTAGCTACAGCTAAATCAGGCATGCTGCTCCAGTATGTTCTAAAAATGTCCAACGACATAGCAAAGCACTCAAAGGAGGCTCAACTAAAATGTGACAAGAGACGGATGTCGGCAAGAATGAGGAATTACACTGACTGGAGACAATCCATCACCAAAGAAATAAAAGCCACCCAAGTCAGAGATGGAGACAGACAAAAAAAAAAATTTTTTTTAATTGCCCTAGGCAAACTGGGGTTGGGATCTAATTTCCACAGTTGGTTTAAGTAGCAGTTCCCTGTTAAGGGCTAACTACCATTCGGGTGGCTCACTGTGCCAAAATCAACACGATAGAAAATTAAGACCTCCCCCAGGTAAAGCCAATTCTAAGAAAGTCAGCATGCTTTTTGGACAATAATGAGACGATACAGCTACAAGCCAAGGGACTCAAGGATTTCACACCTGACATGGAGATTTGAATTTCCACAGGCCAAAATATCAAAGGCAAACTAGCAAGTACAAGGGCAGCAGGGAAGTGCCTGTGAAGAGAAAGGGGTTATATCTTATTCACGAGGCTATCACTCACTTGTGGGGAGGAAACTTTAAACCCAATAACTGCACCTTTTCAAAGGCATTGATAACGATGAAAATGCATAAACCACTTCACTGAAAGCATGGAATTAAATAAGAGCAAGCACATCTATAAAAAATAAATAAATAAAACCAAGGAACATGACATCGGAGGAGAGAGAGATGACTGAACTCAGAGCGCAGAAGGGAATCCGAAACCAGGTAGTGTAAGGTAAAGGCTCCGTGGTCATACATAATTAAAACTCTGTGGCCAGTGGTTCCTCACCAGCTGGATGTCTTGGAAAACTAAGATGGTGGGGACTGGGATGGAGAGAGAAGGCAGCAGGAGTAATAATGAGTTAGAAGGGCCGGAATGAATACTCACTGGTTCACTGGTTCTCAAATCGGACGTGAATCCAAATCCTCTGGAGCTTTGTAAAAGTAGAGATTCTCTGCTACGGACCTCTAGGGATAGGGCCTGGTCCAGAATGCTGAAACCATTAAATCTAGCTGAGAGGAGCTATGACCTCATAACCACTTTCAATGCTCTAGGAAAAACTGATGCAGCAAATTTAAAAGATAAAAGAAGGAGGAGGAGGAGGTGGTGGAGGAGAGGTCCTACCACTCAGGGGACATGTAGGAGCCACAGCCCCAGGTTCCAGCTGCTCCAAAGCTCTCATAGTTGTCCCTCACACAACACATCTAGAAAAGCCCCAGGAAGGTTCTAGATCCCACCCTACTGTACTGAATGAACCCAAACTTCTCTTTAGAAAGAGAATGATGGGGTCCCACACTGGACTTGGGAATGATCTGGGCTCCCATTCTGGCCCTGCCATTTCCTGCATAACTTTAGACAAGTTCCTCACATCATCGGAGCCTGAGTTTCCCTAGATCCACCTCAGGAGGTTCTTCAGAGGTTTAATTGCGAGAATACATGTAAATCATCTTGCACGGAGCAAGGTCCTAATGAACATCCATTTGCTTGTTCACTCATCTAAGGGACTGCGCTGCTATTAGAGAGTGAATTTTCAGCCTCAGAAACCCCCTTGCCAATGATAACTCAAAGGAGCCCTGATGATGCAGTGGTTAAACGAGAGGTTGGTGGTTCGAACCCACCAAACACTCCATGGGAGAAAGGTGCGGCAGTCTGCTTCCATAAAGATTTACAGCCTTGGAAACCGTATAGGGCAGTTCTACCCTGTCCTATAGGATTGCTATCAGTCGGAATCACTAAACAGCAATGGGTTACGGGTGACAACTCAGCTCACCAAGTCTGCTGTACACCAGTATGTGCCTAGTCCCACGGGAGTGCTACCCTTTGAGTCCCTCTGCCCAGCAGTCTCCCAGCCAGAATATCTGAATTCACAAATAGAACACACAGGCTGATCTGGTAGGATTTGATACTACTATTTTTTGTGTCCAAGATGTTGCAAAGTGCCTTGCACATCACAGATGAATAATAAATGAATGTTTGAAGGCAGAATTATTCAAAGAAGGCTTGGTGCTAACCTGTGAATTTTATTTTAGGGTGATACTCCTTTTGCCTCACTTTCACTAAAAGGGACTGATAGAGCCTTAAACAAGCTGGAGCATTTCCCATCTGTTTCGTTTTCTAAGTCTTTAAAGCAAATTAATTGTTGCTAACAGAACACAGAAGCAAACAGCAGTGGAGAGCAATTCAATGATCCTGCCTAAATATGTGAGGAACACTGCTCACATCTAACTCTTTTTATTCTACAAAAGCTCCCGTTTCAGGGGGAAAAGGGTGCCATCCTCTGCCTCTTGACGGTTAAGAGGAAATTGAGAAGAACGAACAAACGAACACAGGAACACTCAGGACAGAGCAGAGAATAGTTCTGGCTTCCGATCTTCTGCCAAACGGAGAAAGACTGAAAATACGAAGCAGGAAAAAGAAAGTGGAGCATTCTGGGCAATCCTGAAACACCTGGACCCATTAGCGAGTCCTACATGCCATCAAGTAACCAGGAAAAAGAGACTATCTGCACACCTCTCCTCCACTTCTCATGTCAATATTCAGCCTTATCATTATGATCCTCAGGAGATGGCTGAGTTCCCTTTGGTCATTCTGAGCTGTCATTGGCAAGGGGAGGGTAGGGGGACACATGAGGCAGTTCAGTGAGGATGGGTGGGGCAGCAAACAAAAAAAAAAACATTGCCATTGAGTCTATTCTGACTCATAGTGACCCTATGGGACAGAGTAGAACTGCCCCACAGGGTTTCCAAGGAGCAGCCTGGTGGATTTGAACTGCTGACTTTTTGGTTAGCAGCGAACTCTTTTTTTTTTTTTTTTTTTTTTTGGTTTTTAAATAGTTCTTATAATATACAACAGCTCCAAATACAGTACCTGAAACATAGGCAAACTCTTAACCACTGTGCCACCAGCTATGAACACTGAAAGCTGGGAAGACAAAACTAAGTGAATGGGTCCGAGAAGGTCCAGACTGCTCAGTGAAAAGGAAGAGGGGGCATCAGTAGGCACTTTAATGTACTCAGCAACCTCTCCCTTGGGGAAAGGCTGAAAACAGATCATTACAGATTCACCTTGTTCAAAGCTTCTTTTCTGACCACCACAAAATAGAAAATACTTGGGATGTTTACGTACTTTGCTAACCGAGATATTTGTATTTGTTTAAGTAAAACCTCTCTGGTGAAACAGCTTCTGTTTTATTGACTGAACCCAAAACTCTTGCCAGAGAGCTGACAGTGGACTTGAGGCTGATCTAAGTTCCAATGCTGGCCCTGTCATATCCTAAATCTGTAACTTTAGACAAGTTTCCTAATTCCTCTGAGCCTCAGATTCCTTAGCTCCACCTCAGAGGGATGTTTTTAGGTTTAAATGCAAGAATATATGTATATTACCTTGCACAGTGACTGCACAGAACTAGTTGTTCACAAGTTGACTCCGACACATGGCGACCCCATGTGTGTCAGAGTAGAACTGAGCTCCACCGAGTTTTCAATGACTGATTTGTCAGAAGTAGATCACCAGGCCTTTCTTCCAAGGCACCTCTGGGTGGACTTGAACCTCCAACCTTTTGGTTAGCAGCTGAGTGCATTAACCGCTTGCACCACCCAGGGGCTCCTGACTGCACAGAGCAGGGGCCTAATAGATGTTCATTTTTTCCATTCACTTAAGGGGCTGTGCTGCTACCAGAGAGACCACCCGGAAGAATGGCATTTCCCAACCTGAATTTCCCTGAAACGTGACATTCAGATGTCAGTCAATGTGATGCAAAAGTGGTATTCCGTAGTCAAATACATATAGGAAAATCTGAGCTCAACAATGTGAAACCAGTTTCTTTACTTGCACAGCCTCTCAGAGCCATTAATACAGTAATACACTAATGTGCTCTGTGACTTTCAGAGAAGGCGTGGGGTGGGGAAATAAAATATGCAGCATTTCTTGACCTTAATACTCCAAGGAACCCTTTGTTGTGACACTTCCATTAACATTCCCCAGAAGAGCGTGGCGTGGGTGTGAGAATGAGCAGTTCAGGAAATGCTCGTCTGGAACAATGGCCAGTGATACAGGTGAGAGAGTGGCTTGCTCAGTCACCCTACAGGATATGAAACTTCCTGATTGGCATTTATCCAGGCACCATCATGACAGAGGAGACATTCTGGAGTCAGAAATGATGATGATGCCACCAGGAAAAGAGAATCGCCAGCCAAAGGAACCACCACACCAGGTCACGTGAAGCTACTAGTATTAATCCACAGGCACCCAGACCCACCCCGGCCTCTCCATCAAAGGCCCAACACAATATCCATTAGGTGCTTTTTTTTTTCCCATGAGAACTGTTATGGGTTGAATTGTGTCCCCCAAAAAGATTCATTGAAGTCCTAACCCCCAGTACCTGTGAATGGGACTTTGTTTGGAAATAGAGTCTCTGAAGATGTTATCTGTTAAGTTAGCATGAGGTCATACCAGAGGAGAGTGGATCCTAACCCAACAGGACTGATGTCTTTATAAAAGAGGGAAAGACACACAGACACAGAGGGAAGAACCCCACGTGATGATGGAGGCAGAGATTGGAGTTATGCTGCCACACACAAAGGAAGCCTGGGACTACCAGAAGTTGAAAGAGAAAAGGAAGGATCTGCTTTGAGAGAATATGGCCCTGCTAACTCCCTGAATTCAGATTTCCAGCCTCCAGAACTGTTAGAGAATAAATTTCTGTTGTTTTAAGCACCCAGTCTGTGGCACTTTGTTATGGAAAGCCTAAGAAGTTAGTTCAAGAACTTATCTTTAATTTTATAATGCAGGTCATCAAAAAAAGCAGATTCTCCTTACTGAAAAATCACTTCACCTTTGTGTGAATCGATCCATTCTGTAAAGTGTGGAAGCCCATACACTCAGAGTTGACTATTTGTCAGAGACGAGAAGGAAGGGTTTGGGGTTCTTTCCAAATTGTTCACAAAAAATAATCTTTGTTAATATTTTTATTGCTTTATTTCAAAGCACATAATTCAAATTTGTATGAAATGTCGATAGCTTCTACCCATATCTAATCA
Organism: Trichechus manatus latirostris; assembly: GCF_000243295.1. NCBI lineage: Eukaryota > Metazoa > Chordata > Mammalia > Sirenia > Trichechidae > Trichechus > Trichechus manatus. The sequence continues at coordinate 3,597,958 of NW_004444018.1, forward strand.
GTTATCTGTGTTCTTTCAAAAGCATTCTCCAATCTGCCCCTTCATTTCCCCTTTCACGCCACCAAATCTGGTCCCAGCCCTTACTCACTAACTAGAATTCTAGGGAAAGCCTCCCATCATCCATGCCTACAGTATCTCCCCTTCTAACACGTTCAGCATCCTGCCAGCTTAACCTTCCTAAAACAATCATCAGCACTCTCCCATTCAAAGACCTTTGATGTCTCTGCTTGGCTTAGGGAATGACGAAAGTCAACCCAGTTCTCCACTGTGTGACTTCAGCCTCTCCACCCATGTCCTTTTCCCCACATCCTTATACTACCACTCTCTGGGGCCCTGAGCTCACCTTGCTCCTCCCCAACCCCAAGCCTTGGCACACTCTAGTCTCCCTGCCAAGAACGTCCACCCCACTCCTTTCCAACTCTAAATCCACAAGAACTCCAAATCCACAAGTCCACAGAATCTTTCCATATAACTCCAGCTCAGTCCTCCATGAAACTTCTATGGCAGGATATGCACTTTCCATTTAGTACTTTGAATTTTATTAACTTCTGTTGCTATTTAATTTTTTCTCTTGCTATTTAATTTCTCATGTGTCTTTGACTTTCCCCACAACTAAATCCCAAGTTTCTTAGGGACAGAAAATACATTATACACTTTCTTTGCAGTCCCTCTAACAATAATAATAATGGGAGGAGAGAGAAAGAATGGATAGGCTAGTGAGTGAACGTGACTGCTAAAATCCACCTCTCTGAAGGAAAACATTCATGCCAAATTCCAGTCACCAAAGATCTGGGGCTTCTCCCTTGTAGTTATCTCAAGGAAAGCAGCTTGGCTTCCTTCAGGGTCCAAGTTCATTGCTGGCAGAGTAGGAATCAGAAAAATAAATAAACTGGGGCAGATATAGCTGTACCAGATAAGACAGAAAGGTGATGAAATTTTATGGCCATAAACCCCTGCTGAGGTCAACAACCTTTTGGTTTAAATTCTCTTACCTTTCTTAGAGGTTGAGATTGAAGAGAACTTATGGTTTTCCATCAATGCCTTTCTGAGAATCGGGGATACTAAAAAGGGGCTGTGCACTGTGTGTGTGTTTATATGTACAAACCTTATCTGTGCACATACACAAATATGGAGAAATAGCTTTGAAACATTTTAAAAAATCACCACCATCCTCTTCTAAATTTCAAACCCTCAAAAGTACATGCATTGAGTACCTGTTTATGGTGACGGAAAACTTGGCAACAGGTACTGCTGATGGATGCGCAACATGATTAACGGAATTAGTGTCACAGAATGGTACATGTAAAAAATACTGAATTGACAAATGTTGTACTATATACATATTTTTACAGCAATAAAAAAATATTAGCATGACAAGGCCACTAGAAATTGCCATGGTCTTCTCCTCCTTTGTGGAAGAATTTCTCTTTTTTGTTACTACCTAAGAGACCAAACTAGGATCTGGGTCTCCTGAGTTACCCTCGTCTCTATCATTTATTTAAACTTGTTGCCTGCGAAATAAAGCCATCCATCTGGTAAAGTACATAATACTCAGTTCATTCCTATTCAAGTTACCACCTCAGAACACAAAGCAAAAGAATGACAAGGGAAAAGTCAAAGGTTCTTGTAGGATGAGCAGGTAGCCGACTAGGCTGCAACTCAGTAGACATCTCTCACCTGCACGCCTGAATAGCACCTGTTTCTAGGCTAATGTGATGAATCAAAAAACAGCCCTATTTAATTAAACTTCAGAGCTAAAAAAATAAATACATAAAAAACAGAACAGACATCTGTCTTAGCTATCTAGTGTTGCTACAGCAGAAATACCACAAGTGGGTGACTTCAACAAAGAGAAATTTAATTTCTCACAGTTTAGGAAGCTAGAAGTCTGAATTTAGGGTGCCAGCTCTAGTGTAAGGCTCTCTCTCTCTCTTTGTTGGCTCTGCGGGGGAAGGTCCTTGTCTCTTTTCAGCTTCTGTTTCTTGGTTCCTTGGAGATCTCATGTGACATGGCGTCTATCTTCCTACATCTGTGCTTGCTTGCTTGCTTGCTCAATCTGCTCTTTTATATCTCAAAAGAGATTGACTTAAGACACACCCTACACTAATACTGCATCATTAACATAACAAAGAAAACCCACTCCCAAATGAGATATAAGCACAGGTAAAGGGGTTAGAATTTGCAACTCATATTTTAGGGGGGACATAACTCAATCCATAAGAATGTCACCTCCGAAAAATGATAAAGAAGCACATAGAAAAACTGCATTAAATTAAAAAACAAAAAAATCTCTTTGAAGGCATGGAAGAGATATCAAGCAAACCAGAATCTGAGAGGTCAAGTTCCCCGAATAAGAAAGCATAGAAGTTGCCCAACACTCTCTTCCCACCACCACTACCATCACCACTTAGGCATTTGCTGATATGCAGATTTCGTAGGCAGAGAGGAGAGAAGCAGAGCAGAAAAGAGCTGATAAACTAAACAGAGCTATCACCGTTGATAAGGAAATAATAATTGGAGTTCAGGGAGCACCAAAGTAGAGAAACCCTGGTATACACTCCAGGCTTTCAGCTGGGATCCTAGAATGGCTACACTATCTGGGTAAAGAAAATTGAACTAAAGTGATCTGCTCTGAAAGGGACACATAAACCAGAAACTCTATCAGCCTGAGACCAGAAGAACTAGATGGTGCCCAGCTACCACCAATGACCGCCCTGACAGGGAACACAACAGAGTCCCTGACGGAGCAGGAGAAAAGTGGGGTGCAGAACTCAAATTCTAGTAAAAAGGCCAGACTTAATGGTCTGACTGAGACTGGAGGGACCCCAGAAAGCATGGCCCCCAGACTCTCTGTTAATCCAGAACTAAAACCATTCTCAAAGCCAACTATTCAGACAAAGATTAGACTGGACTATAAGACATACAATGATACTCATGAAGAGTGTGCTACTTAGTTCAGGTAGATACATGAGACTAAATAGGCAGCTCCTGTCTGGAGGCGAGATGAGAAGGCAGAAAGGGACAGGAGCTGGTTGAATGGAAACAGGAAATCCGGGATGGAAAGGAGGAGTCTGCTATCACATTACAGGGAGAACAACTAGGGTCACATAACAATGTGTGTATAAATTTTTGTATGAGATACTAACTTGAGCTGTAAACTGTCACTTAAAGCACAATTTAAAAAAAAAAAAGATCTGCTCCTTCTCTGATACTCTGCCTGCCAGAAGCTAAAAAAAATCCTCTGTGGAAGAATAAATCATCAAGAGCTAACAGTCAATAAATGTCTGACATTCAATAAAAAATTATCAGGCATACCAAGAGACAGGACCAAAAAAAAAACAGATAATAGAAACAGACTCACAGGTGAGCCAGATATTAGAGTTATTAAATATAGATTTTTAAATAATTGTGATTAATATGTTTAAGAAAACAGATGACAAGATAGAAAATTTCACCAGAAAGTGGAATCTATGTATATTTTCTAAAGAATCAAATGGAAATTCTAGAACCAAAAAATACAATGTAACAGAAATTAAGAACCCTATAGATGGATTTATAGCAGATTAGTTCCAGCTAAGGAGAGAATTAATGATCTAGAAGTTGATTCAGTAGAAAACGTCCAGAGTGGAGCATGAAAAGGAAAAAGATAAAAAAATACAAAGAAAGCCAAAATAGAGAATATTTGAATCTATGAAAGGAAACTAATATTTATTCTGTATATGCTGTGGGCTATACACAGTTGTTTTAAAGTAACTAAGCCTGTTTCATAAGACACAGTTTATTAGTCTATTTTATAAATTTGTGGGAAAATATTCGTAGACAATATTTGAAAGAACTATTATTTTTAAAAATATATTCACAATAATAACAGTTTAGAGAGCCCTTTACAGTATATAAAGTGTGTAGCTAGTAAAAGAACATGACGGTTTCTGAAGCTGGAAAAAATAAGATTACAATGCTGCTGTGATTTACCAACTGGGCACTCTATGAGCCCCTCTTTCCTTATCTATGAAAGGTGACAATGCCTCCCTAGAAAGCTATTGGGAAGATTACACAAATTAAGGTACATAAAATATCTCGTTAAAATGCACGGGACTAAGTGAATGTTAGTGTCTACAACGTGCTATTTATTCAACTTAGGTCATCTATGAATCAAGTGTATGTAACATGTATCATTTCAGATCCCATGACAAAAACGTGCACTGCGTCCTTGGGCTAACCGTAGTGACATCCATATCAGTTATAAATAAATGCCGGGTTTGGACTGCTTGGCTAAAAAAAAAAAATGGTAGTGCCAATATCAGAAATATTGAAGAAGAGCTGGTTTGGTGGAGAGGATGTGGAATTTGTTCCAGAATATGTTGGGTTTGGGATGCTACCTGTCTCCTAGTTGCAGATGTTCATCAGTAGTTAGAAACCTGAACCCGGCACTCAGAAAGAGACAGAGATTGAGAGATAGGGAGGATAACGAAAGTCCGGAGTGGCTGAGGCCACCATGGGAAATGTACAGCAGGAAAAGAGAGTCGATGTACTAAATATAGCCAGTGCTCTTGGAAGCTGCAGGAAGAAGTCAGTGGGTTCCCACAGCCAGAAAGAGCATTGGTACACAGCATAGATCTCTTGGGGTTTACTTTACTTCATGAATCACAATCATGTCCCACTAACTAAATTAAGACTTCTTATGATGTTGTCTCATAGCAGCCTGTACTTTTCCTTTGTGGAAAAAAAAAAACCAAACCCATTGCAGTTGAGTCCAACTCCTAGCAACCCTATAGGACAGAGCAGAACTGCCCCATAGGGTTTGCTAAGGAGCGGCTGGTGGATTCGAACAAGCCGACCCTTTGGTTGGCAGCCATAGTTCTTAACCACTGTGCCACCAGGGCTCCTAAGTAATTATTTCTGAAACAATGGGTTTGCCGTCTGACCTCCTGGATTTTATGATCCTTGAGGGCAAGGCTCTCTCTTTCTCATTCACAACCACATCTTCTGTACCTACTAGCAAAATACCTGGCAGGGAATAAGCACCTTTCAATAAAGCACTTTTCAATAAATGAATAAAAGAATGAGTAAAATCAGCTAAACGGTTTGAAGCCTAGAATCCTGCTACTTAAAGTGTGGTCCTCATATCAGCAACATCACCTGGGAGCTTATTAGAAATGCAAATTCTCAGACTTCACCCCAGACCTATTGTTGTTGTTAGTTGCCCTCGAGAGTCAATTCCAACTCACGCTGATCCCATATAAGCAGAGTAGGACTGTGCTCCATAGGGTTTTCAAGGCTGTGACCTCTCAGAAGCAGATCACCAGGCCTTTCTTCAAGGTGCCTTTCTTCCAAACCACCAAGCTTTCAATTAGCAGTCAGTCCAGCACTTAACCATCTGTACCACCCAAGAACTTAAAAAATCGCAATCTGCCTTTTAATAAGACCCACAGGAGATCTGTATGCATACAAAAGTCTGAAAAGCACTGGCTTGATGAAGGCACTTGTGATAACTAAGTCAGAAAAGTCTCCCCCTGGATGACTGGAGGAAGGTGGGGAAAATTATTTTGACTCATCGGCCTGGTTTCAACCAAAATTATTTGAGAACCAATTTTTTTCAAAAACAGTCAGGATGGTGTTATGATTGTTTGGCTTCTCTAGTAGAGGTTCTCAACTTTGACTGCACATTAGAGTCACCTGGGAAGTTCTGGGAACCACTGATGCCTGGGTCCCACCCCCCAGGTATTCTGATTTAATTAGTCTGAAGCATGGCCAGGCACCAGGATTTGTAAAGCTCCTCACGTGTCTCTAATGTGCAGCCAAGGCTGAGCACCACTGCCCTAGATCATTCCAGCTCCCACAGCTGGAGCCTCTTAACCAGGTATGTCCAGACTGTGACCAATCCTCTCTCTAGTCAGGGGTTAAGGAACTCTGGTGGTGCCGTGGTTAAAGTGCTCAGCTGCTAACCGAAAGTTTTGCAGTTTGAACTCACCAGCAGCTGTGAATCTACCCAACAGAAAGGGGTTTTTGTTGTTTAGTCAGGGGTTATGTGGAGCCCTAGAACAGTGGGGATCAGCTCAACACGGAGCTAGCTGGTTGCTGGTCTCACTCAGAACCCAAATCATACTCTGATCCCAGTTCTAAAACACAAAGGCTTTGGCTTCTCCTACCCAATTATCAGGAGGAGCCCTGGTGGCGCTAGTCTGCTAACTGAAAGGTTGGCAGTTTGAACCCACCAGCAGCTCCGCAGGAGACAAGACCTGGTGATCTACTCCCGTGAAGATTACAGCCTAGGAAACCCTATGAGGTAGTTCTACTCTGTCCTATAGGTTTGATATGAGTTGGAATTGACTCAACGGCACACAACAACAACAACAAGGCAATTATGAAGTCTTCCCCCATGACAAGGTTCTATTACTGATAAAGAAAGGTTTTTGACTCACACTCCAGTTCCATTCCATTAAGCCTGGAGGGAATTATTCTGCCCTGCCCTGGTACTTCCAGACTCTACCCATTCCTCAGTTATTAGCTTCCGGCCCTGAATCTTCAGTCCCCTTGCCCTGGGTTTCCCATGTCTGCTTTCAGGCTTCCCTGATGCTACCCACCTGGGCCTCCAGTTGCCCACACTTCCCCACTCAATTTACACATCCTGAGCCTTGGACCTTGTTTGGACCTTTCCTTGACAGAATTCATATATTGCTTGTCCTTCCTCATGATGACTTAAGCAACCAGTTTGAGAAAAGCCATCAGACTTTCACCTGCCTCCCAAGAGTTCATCCCTAAAATACCAAATGTTTGCCCCTAATGTATGGACCAAATTCTCTTTGCCTGAATCAACAGTCCTTTTTATTTTCCCAAGAATGGTTTCCCTTTTTTCTCAACAAAAAAACTATATCCTGAAGAATGAAAGCTCAGAAGACTTATATTTCAATTTAGAGCAGCCAACTTCTCACACATCTTAACAAAGTTAAAACTTTGTAGTCCACTCTGTTTACAGCAATAGGCTTAGAGAATGCTATCTAACCACAGTATTAATCCCCTAAGGTTCTAAATTTGGTTCTATGGTACCCCATATAGGCCTCAGAGGGTCTGTAAACCCCTAACATGGTTATTATGCAAAATAACTAAATATATGTATTTTTTGTGTAGAAAGTCTATAAATTTCATAAAATCTTCAAAAGAGTCCTGTAATTCTAAGAAACTTATAAGCCACCACCCTAGTAGAAGGAGACACTGCTTCTCAGACGCATTCACCTTCACTCAATGAGCTGACATATATATTTGAAAGCCTTAAAAAAATCTCCCCCAGTCACCCTACCTCATCTGTTTGGTAATGGATCCTTGAAGGGTGAGCTCAAACATCACAGCCTGTATGAAGCGTCCTGTGATGGTTAAGGTTGTGTGTCAACTTAGCTTGGTCATGAGTCCCAGTGGTTTGGAAGTTATGTAATGATGTAGTTTGGCAGTTATGTAATGATGTAATCATCCTCCATGATGTGATCTCATGTGATCACCCAGTTAGTTGTAAGAGGAGTTTTCTCAGGGGTGTGGCCTACATCCAATATATATACAGATGTTCTGGCAAAGCTAGACCTCTTCCTCTGGATCCTGCATCCAGCAGATCATTATCTTACCTGCTGACCTTAGGATTCATCAGCCTCCAGAGCCAGTGAGCCAGCAGGCTGCCATCGTACCTACTGATCTTGGATCCATCATCCTCCATGAGCTATGAGCCAGCAGCCTGCCCTCTGACCTGCTGATCTTGGATTCATCAGCCCCTGCAGCTACATGAGTCATGAGAAGCCTCCAGCCTGACATTTGACCCACAGACTTGGGACTTGCCACCCTCTAAAACAGCCTGAGTCATTTCCTTGAAATAAATCTCTCACTCTCTCTCTATAAATACACACACACACATACGTATATATGTTGTTGTTAGGTGCTGTCGAGTCAGTTCCAACTCACAGCAACCCTATGTGCAACAGAATGAAACAGTGCCCGGTCCTGTTCCATCCTCACAATTGTTGTTATGCTTAAGCCCATTGTTGCAGCCACTGTGTCAATCCATCTCGTTGAGGGTCTTCCTCTTTTTCACTGACCCTCTACTTTACCAAGTATGATGTCTTTCTCTAGGGACTGATTCCTCTTGATAACATGTCCAAAGTATGTGAGATGTAGTCTCACCTTCCTTGCTTCTAAGGGGCATTCTGGTTGTACTTCTTCCAAGACAGATTTGTTCATTCTTTTGGCAGTCCATGGTATATTCAATATTCTTCGCCAACACCACAATTGAAAAGCATCAATTCTTCTTCAGTCTTCTTTACTCATTGTCCAACTTTCGCATGCATATGAGGCTATTGAAAATACTATAGCTTGTGTCAGGCACACCTTAGTCTTCAAGGTGACATCTTTGCTTTTCAACACTTTAAAGAGGTCTTTTGCGGCAGATTTGCCCAACACAATGCGTCTTTGGATTTCTTAACTGCTGCTTCCATGGTGTGGACTGTGGATCTAAGTAAAATGAAATAATTGACAACTTCAATCTTTTCTGATGTTGCTTATTGGTACACTTGTTGAGGATTTTCCTTTTATGTTGAGGTATAATCCATACTGAAGGCTATATTCTTTGATCTTCATCAGTAAGTGTGTCAAGTCCTCTTCGCTTTCAGCAAGCAAGGTTGTGTCATCTGCATAACGCAAGTTGTTAGTGAGTCTTCCTCCAATCCTGATGCCCTATTCTTCTTCATACAGTTCAGCTTGTTGGATTATTTGCTCAGCATACAGACTGAATAAGTATGGTGAAAGGATACAACCCTCATACACACCTTTCCTGACTTTAAACTATGTAGTATCCCATTGTTCTGTTCGAACAACTGCCTCCTGATCTATGTACAGGTTCCTCATGAGCACAATTAAGTATTCTGGAATTCCCATTCTTGG
>NW_004444018.1:3606976-3631609 GCF_000243295.1 Trichechus manatus latirostris
TTGCTTTTCTAGAGAACCCAGCCTAAGACATGTGGTACCAAGAGTGGTACTAAAGAAACAAAATTGTAAGGATGAGTTTTCTAAATTGGTTCTCAGTCCGACTAGTCTTAAAGGCACTGGTAACTCTGCCTCCAGTAGGAAAGAGGGTGCTGCTAATCCATGGTGTGAGGTGGCAATATTAATATGCAAAATATCACTACCAATAGATCAAGTATTAGTGAGAAGTGAGGAGCTGGGTGATCGCAGGTTTGACGTTTTTCTACAATTATCTCAGAGTGAGAAGTATAGGGAAGCTGGCTGGTTGGTCCTACTTTCGCTAGACAAAGTGGTGAAAGAAGAGATGAGCTCAGGGCTTCAGAGTCAAAGCTCAAGCGCCACATAAACGACCTCAAAGTTTCCACTTGTGCTTTGAAAGAAAGCCTTATTTCTTGTCGTAGCAGAGCAGATCCTGCCAAAAACCAAATCCAGAGTCTTATCGTAAGAGTGGCTGAGTAACAATGTCAGTTGAATTCCCAACTTCTGAAGTTAAAGTGACAGCATCAATTGGGAAGAAACGGGGTCCTGAAACTTCAGAGACATATGGGCAGACAATGAGGAAAGTGGGGACAATGAACCTCTAAATTCCATTGAATCACTACTGCCAACAGAACCACCCTCTCACAAACATCTGCAGAGATCTGTCTGCTAAGCCACCCTCTCCAGTAAAACCATTAGCCTCTCTACCCCCATCTGATTAGATTAACCCAACTGTGTCTAAAGAGCCTTTGTCTGAATCATTGCCTGGGGCATCTCCTGAGGCAGATGCCTTATAAGACAATGCTGAATGTTCTCAAAATACATCCCCACCATTGAATGTGGTTTCTAGGCCTATAACCAAACTTAAGTCCCAGCAAGTCCCAAAAGGTGAAGTACAAAGTGTGACCCAGGAGGAGGTACACTACACTCCAAAAGAACAGCTTTACTTTTGTAATATGTACAAACAGAAACCTTGGGAACATGTGTGGGAATGGCTATTAAGGGTGTGGGATAATGGTGCAAGGAACATAAAGATGGATCAGTCTGAGTTTATTGATATGGGCCCAATAAGCACAAATAATTCAATGTTTCAACTTGAGAGGTTAGAAAAAGATCTAATAGTTTATTTAGTTGGTTCACTGAAGCACGGATTACACGGTAGCCTACAATAAGTCAAGCTGAAGTACCAGACCTGCCTTGGTAAACTATAGAAGGTATCCAAAGCCTTATGGAAATTGGCATCTTCGAGTGAATTTACCAGATCAGACCCACAAACCCACACATGGAGCACCCAGAGGACACATCTTTTACCACAATGGTGAGGAACAAATTTGTGAAGGGAGCCCCAGCATCCTTGAAGACTGTTGTGATTGCTATTTTATGTAAATCAGATTTGACAATGGGAACTGTGCTAACTGAATTAAGACACCTAACTAAAATGGGGTTGATTGGACTCCACGGTGGTAGGGAACAAGTGGCAGCGCTTAGTTGACAAAGATAAGAGGGGGCGAGGCTACCATAATGGACAACAGAGTCAAAGCAGTAATCAGAATAGTCTGGCTCATATGAACTTATGGCATTGGCTACTTAATCATGGTGCCCCCAGAGTAAAGTAGATGGGAAATCTACTAAATATTTACTTGATGTGTACAAGCAGAAGAATTCTGGGTCAAGTAAATGGCAGTCTAACTTAAATAGCCAGAATAAAGAGTCATGGCCCCTCAGTCAATTCCCAGACTTGAGCCAGTTTACAGACCCACAACCTCTTGAATGAAGGGGAGGCTAGATCCCCTTGAGGAAGGACCCCCACTACACTGCCAAAAATGTATACTGTTAATCTTTCTCCCAGCCTTCCTCAAGGGGATCTACGGCCTTTTACAAGAGTGACTGTTCACTACGGAAAAGGAAATAATCAGACTTTTTGGAGATTACTGAATACTGGCTCTGAACTGATACTAATTCAAGGAGACCTAAAACGTCATTGTGGCCCACCAGTCAGACTAGGGGAATATGGACGTCAGGTTACTAATGGAGTCTTAGCTCAAGTCCATCTCATAGTGGGTCCAGTGTGTCCCCAAACCCATCCCGTAGGAATTTCCTCAGTTACAGAATGCATAATTGGAATAGATACACTCATCAACTGGCAGAACCCACACACTAAATCTCTGACAAATGGAGTAACAGCTATTACTGTAGGAAAAGCCAAGTGGAAGCCATTAGAACTGCCCCTACCTAGAAAAATAGCAAACCAAAAGCAATACCACACTCCTGGAGGTACTGCAGAGACCAGTGTCACCATCAAGGACTCAAAGGATGCAGGGTTGGTGATTCCCACCACATCCCCATTCAACTCACCCATTTGGCCTGTGCAAAAAACAGATGGATCTTGGAGAATGACAGTGGATTATCATAAACTTCACCAGGTGATGACTCCAATTACAGCTGCTTTTCCAGATGTACTTTCATTGCTTAAGCAAATTAATACATCTCCTGGTACCTGATATGCAGCTATTGATCTAGTCAAAGTCTTTTTCTCAATTCTGGTTTTGAAAGATCACCACAAGCAGTTTGCCTTCAGCTGGCAAGGCCAGCAATATGCCTTCACTATCCTACTTCGAGGATACATCAACTCTCCAGCCCTAATTTAGTCAGCAGGGACCTTGATCACCTTTCCCTTCCTCAAGACGTCACACTGGCCCATGACATTGAAGATATTATGCTGATTGGACCTAGTAAGGAAGAAGTGTCAATGACTCTGGACTTATTGGTAAAATATTTGCATGCTAGAGGGTGGCAAATTAATCCCACAAAAATTCAGGGACCTTCCACCTCAGTGAAATTTCCAGGGGTCCAGTGGTGTGGGGCATGTCGAAATATTCCTTCTAAAGTGAAGGATAAGTTATTAAATCTGGCTCCTCCCGCAACTAAAAAGGAGGCACAATGCTTAGTAGACCTCTTTGGATTTTGGAGGCAACATATCCCTCATTTCGGTGGGTTACTCCAGCCTATTTATCAAGTGACTTGAAAAGCTGCTAGTTTTGAGTGGGGCCCAGAACAAGACAAGGCTCTACAACAGGTTCAGGCTGCTGTGCAAGCTGCTTTGCCCTTTGGGCCATATGATCTGGCTGATCCAATGGTGCTTGAAGTGTCACTGGCCGATAGAGATGCTGTTCGGAGTCTCTGGCAGGCCGCTATTGATGAAATCATAGCGCAGACCCTCAGGATTTTGGAGCAAAGCCCTGCCATCCTCTAAAGATAATTACTTTCCTTTTGTGAAAGAGCTTTTGGCTTGTTACTGGGCCTTAGTAGAGACTGAATACTTAACCATGGGCTGTCAAGTCACCATGAGGCCTGAGCTGTCTATCATGAACTGGGTGTTGTCTGACCCACAGAGCCATAAAATCGGATGTGCACAGCAGCACTCCATCATTAAATAGAAGTGGTATATAAGAGATCGGGCTTGAGCAGGACTTGAAAGCACAAATAAGTAGCATGAGGAAGTGGCCCAAATGCCCATGGTCTCCACTCCTGTCACGTTACCTTCCCTCTCCCAGCCTGCATCTACGGCCTTATGGGGAGTTTCTTATGATCAGTTGGCTGAGGGAGAGAAAACTCATGCCTGATTTACAGATGGTTCTCCACTATGTGCAGGCACCACTTGAAAGTGGACAGAAGCAGCAATACAGCCCCTTTCTGGGACCTCCCTGATGGACAGTGGTGAGGGGAAATCCTCCCAATGGGCAGAACTTCAAGCAGTAGACCTAGTTGTTCACTTTTATTGGAAAGAGAAATGGTCATATGTGCGATTATACACTGATTCATGGGCTGTGGCCAATGGTCTGGCTGGATGGTCAGGGACTTGGACGGAACATGATCACAAAATTGGTGAAAAAGGGGTATGGAGATAAGGTATATGAATAGACCTCTCTGAATGGGCCAAAGAAGTGAAGATATCTGTGTCTCATGTGAATGCTCACCCAAAGGGTGACCTCAGCAGAGAAGGATTTTATCAATCAAGTGGATAAAATGACGCATTCTGTGGAAACCAGTCATCCTCTTTCTCTAGCCACTCTCTTCATTTCCCTATAGGCTCATGAACAAAGTGGCAGGGATGGAGGTTATGCATGGGATCAGCAACATGGGCCTCCACATGGGCCTCCACTCACCAAGGCTGACTTGGCTACAGTCACTGCTGAATGCCCTATCTGCCAGAAGCAGAGACCAACACTGAGGCCCCAGTATGGCACCATTCCTTGTGGTGATCACCCAGCAACCTAGTGGCTGGTTGATTATATTGGACTGCTTGCATCATGGAAAGGGCAGTGTTTCCTTCTTACTGGGACAGACACTTAATCTGGGTAGGGATTTAGTTTCCCCACATGCAACTCCTGAATCAACTCAACAGCAATGGGACACGCAATTCCTCTGCCAAAACTACCATCCATGGATTCACAGAATACCTTATCTACCATCATGGTATCCCGCACAACATCACCTTGGATCAACGAACTCACTTCACAGCAAATGAAGTACAGCAATGGGCCCACGTTTATGGAATTCCCTGGTCTTACTATGTTCCCCAACATCCTGAAGCAGCTGGCTTGACAGAACAATGGAAGGGCCTTCTAAAGACACAATTATTGTGCCAGCTAGGTGGCAACACTTTGTAGGGTTAGGGCAATGCTCTCCAGCAGGCTATATATTTTCTAAACCGGGATCCAATATATGATTCTGTTTCTATCATAGCCAGGATTCACGGCTCCAGGAATCAAGAGGTGAGATGGGAGTGGCACCATTCACTATTACCCCTAATGATGCACTACCAAAATTTTTGCTTCCTGTCCCCATGACCCTATGCTCTGCTGGCCTAAAGGTCTTCGTTCCAAAGGGAGAAATGCTCCACCTGGAGACACAACACAGATTCTACTGAACTGGAAGTTAAGAATGCCACCCGGCCTCTTTGGGCTCCTCATGCCTCTGGAGCAACAGGCAAAGAAGGGAGTTACCATATTGGCTGGTGTGACTGACCCTGATTACCAGGGAGAAATTGGATTAACGTTGCATAATGGGGGTAAAAGAGAGGATGTGTGGAATATCAGGAGATCCCTTAGGGCCTATCTTAGTACCACCATGCCCTGTGATTAAAGTCAATGGAAAACTACAGCAACCCAATTCTGACATGACTACTAATGGCTCACACCTTCAGGAATGAAAGTTTGGGTCACCACACCAGGCAAAGAACCACAATCAGCTGAGGTGCCTGCTGAGGATAAAGGGAATATGGAATGGGTGGTGGAAAAAGGTAGTTCTAAATGACCACATGACCAGTTGCAGAAATGAAGACTGTAATTGTTATGAGTGTTCCTTCCTTGTTTTATTGCACGTTTATGTGTGTATGTATGTGTGTGATGTGCGTGTGTGTATCTACTATATATATGTGTGTGTGTGTGTGTGTGTGTGTGTGTGTATACATATAGGAGCCCTGGTGGCACAGTGGTTAAGAGCTTGGCTGCTAACCAAAAGGTCGGCAGTTCGAATCCACCAGCCATTCCTTGGAAACCCTATGGGGCCGTTCTACTGTGTTCTATAGGGTCACCATAAGTTGGAGTTGACTCAATGGCAACGTGTTTGGTTTGGTTATACATATGTATATGTATATACATATGTATAGCAATTACTTTTTATTTCTTCCCTCCCTTATAAATATATAAGATGTAAACGGGGCTACTACATTTTTGGTTGTATGCATATTAGTTGTATCATGTTAGGCACAAGCATGACTTTGTAATTGTTGTCATTTAAGATTGTATATGGTTTAAGGAGATATGTACAGGTGCCAAGTTGACAACAGGTGTACTGTGATGGTTAAGGTTATGTGTCAACTTGGCTGGGCCATGATTCTCAGTGGTTTTGCAGTTATTTAATGATGTGCTTTGGCAGTAATGTAATGATGTAGTTTGGCAGTTATGTAATGATGTAGCTTGGAAGTTATGTAAAGATGTAATCATAATCCATGAGGTGATCTGATGTGGTTAGCCAATCAGTTGTAACAGGGGTATTCTCAGGGGTGTGGCCTGCATCCTATATATATATATGTGTGTGTGTGTGTGTGTGTGTGTGTGTGTGTGTGTGTGTATGTATGTTCTGGCAAAGCTCATTCACTTGCTTTGGATCCTGCATCCAGCTCATCATCATCTTACATGCCAATCTTGGGATCTGTCAGGCTCTGTAGCCTGTGAGCCAGCAACCTGTTGTCTTACTTGCTTATCTTGGATTTGTCATCCCCTGCAGCTACATGAGTTAGGAGAAGCTTCTGGCCTGATGCCTGATCCATGGACTTGGGACTTGCCAGCGTCTACAACCCTATGAGCCATTTCCTTGAGATATTTATCTCTCCTTCTCTGAACTTCCCAACATCCCCAGGGAATCAACTCGGTGGCAATGGGACACACAATTCCTCTGCCAAAACTACCATGCACGGATTCACAGAGTACCTTATCCACCATCATGGTATCCCGTACAGCATCATCTTGGATCAAGGAACTCACTTCACAGCAAATGAAGTACAGCAATGGGCCCGGGTTTATATTCTGAGTGGTGCAAATGGTTAAGCACTAGACTACTAACTGAAAGGTTGGTGATTCAAACCCACCCAGAGGTGCCTTGAAAGACAGGCTTGGTCATCTGCTTCCGAAAGGTCACAGCCTTGAAAACCCTGTGGAGCATTTCTACTCTGCACACATGGGGTCATCATGAGTTAGAATCAACTCAACAGCAACTAACAATTTGTCTGTACTAGAAGGTGAATCCCTGGAATACAGAGACTGTGCTTACACACTGTGGGTCCCTAGCACATGGCCTGATCAGTAAATGGTCACTGAATGAATGATTGAATGAGAAAGAATGAGCAAACAATGTATGTATTTGCTTTCATACTTCTCGTTGAGAGGGTAAAAATACATACAAAGAGCCACAAAATCTCCAAGTTGGAAGAGCCCTTAAAGTCATTGCTCTAATATATCAAATAATTTTTTAAGCATGCAATTTAATAATTTGTTTCCTGTCATTTCTTCCTTTTAATTCTCTTTCTCCCTGTATAACCACTCCTAGTAAACAATGTCTTTGAGGCCTAGCCATTGCAATCATATTATACTAACAACAACAACAACGATCATAGGAATTGGAAATGAGGAAATAAAACTGTAATTATTTGCAGAGGATATTATTGTTTGCCTAGAACATTAAAAATAATCTGCAGACAAGGTATTAGAAATAACAGGAAGTTTAGAAGGTTGCTGGATATAAGAATAATACACAAACGACAGTTGTATTTCCATGTAACAGGAAAAACCAACCAGAAAAAGTAATTTTAAAAACTGCACCACTTAGAGTAGCATGAGAGAATATCAAGTATCCAAGAATAAATCTAACAAAAAATGTATATTACCTCTTTGGGAAATACATAACACTTTACTAGCAAACATTAGAGAAGACCATACTCTGGAAGACTTACAATTATAAATATGCCAACCTTCCTCAAATTGATTAAAGATTCAGTACAATTCTAATCAAAATCCCCAGTGTTTTAATAGCTCAATAAGATGATTTCAAAATGTATATGGATAAGTAAAAGGCTAAGAATAGCCAGAATACTTATGATACAGAAAAACAGGAAGGAGGAACTTAACCTAGTAGATACCAAAACTTATTATGAAGCTACAGTAATGAAAATAGGGTGATACTAGCACAGATATAGATCAACTGACCAGTGGAATAGACTAGAGAATCCAGAAACAGACATTTACACATATGGAACTTTAATACATGCTAGAGGCGGCTTGTGCCATCAGTACGGACATGGGTAAATTTTCACTAAACAGAGCTAGAAAAATTAGTTTTCTATAATAAAAAAGATGAAATCCAATCCCTGCCACACACTATATAAAAATTAACTCCATATGGGTTAAGAAATTGTTTTTTCAATTTTTTAATTCTTACTGTAAAATGTAGATGGATACCTTTTATGCCTTCACATGACAAAAGATGTATTAAACAAAACACACAAAAAATGTTAACTTTAAGAGATTGACATATTCCATTCACAGAAAGACAAATATCGTATAAGACGACTATTACAAGAACTCGAGAAAAGATTTAAACACAGAAGAAAACATTCTCTGATGGTTACGAGGGTGGGAAGGGGCGGGGAGGGGAGGGTTATTTACTAACTAGATAGTAGATAAGAATTATCTTAGGTAAAGGGAAGGACAGCATATGCTACACGGGAAGACAGCACAACAGGACTAAACCAAAGCTAAGAAGTTTCCTGAATACAATCAAACACCTCGAGGGACAGAGTAGCAGGGGCAGGGGTCTGGGGACCATGCTTTCAGGGGACATCTAGGGCAACTGGCGTAACAATGTTTATTAAGAAAATGTTCTGCATCCTACTTTGGTGAGTGGCATCTGGGGTCTTAAAAGCCAGCAAGTGGCCATCTAAGATGCATCAACCGGTCCCAACACCTCGAGTAAAGGAGAATGAAGAACACCAAAGACACAAGGAAAGTATTAGCCCAAGAGACAGAAAGGGCCACACAGACCAGCGACTTCATCAGCCTAAGACCAGAAGAACTGGATAGTGCTTGGCCAATGACCACCCTGACAGGGAATACAACAGAGAGTCCCTGATGAAGTGGGGGAAGGGTGGGATGCAGAACTCAAATTCTAGTAAAAAGACCAGACTTAATGGTCTGACTGAGACTGGAGGAACCCCAGAAAGCATGGCCCTTGGACTCTCTGCCAACCCAGAACTAAAACAATTCCCAAGGCCAGCTCTTCAGACAAAGATTGGACTGGACTGTGGGACATAAAATGATACTAGTGAAGAGTATGCTTCTTAGCTCAAGTAGATAAATGAGACTATATGGGCAACTTCTGTCCCAAGGTGAGATGAGAAGGCAGAGAGGGCTAGGAGCTGGTTGAATGGACACGGGAAATCTGAGGTGGAAAGGAGGAGTGTGCTGTTACAGTATGGGGACAGCAATTAGGGTCACATAACAATGTATTGTACATTTCTGTATGAGAGACTAACTTGAATTGTAAACCTTCTCTTAAACTACAACAATAAAAAAAAGAGATTGACATATTTGATTATAATAAAATTATGAGACTTTGTTCATCAAAAGACATCTTTATATTAACTAAAAGTTACCAACCAGAGAAGATATTCACAATATACATAATTCTCTAAAGATCAATACCAAAATTACACAAATAACTCCTACAAATTAATAAAAGCACAAACAACACAATAAAAAAGTAGACAGCAGACATGAACAGATACTTCACATGAGAAGAAACAAATATGACCAGTACACAAAGAAAAGCTAATGAAAAGCAGTAGTAATTAGGGAAATTCAAGTCAAGACCACATGAGATACCATTTCAAATAATGCACTTGGAAAAAATGTTAAAGTCTGACGATAATAAGTGTTGGAGAGATGTGGATCCACAGGGTCTTTTACACACTGCTAGTAGGCAGACAAATTAGTGCAACTCTGAGGAAAAATAGTTTGATATTATCTCCTAAACTGGAACATTTTCACGCCAGCAATTAGACTCTTCGATATATACCACAAAAAAATTATTGTTGAAGTACAACAGAAGACACGTACAAAAACGTTAATAGCACCACTTTTCACAATAGTAAAAACCTAAAAACAATCAAAATGCCCATCAATAGGAGAACAGATAAATTGCAGTCTATTCATACAACAGAATATTATTATTATTCAGCAGTCAAAATATTATTCAGAATATTATTCAGCAGTCAAAACAAATGAATTAAAATCAATATACAACAATATGACTGAATGATAACCCCAACACCAAACCCATTGTCATTAAGTTGATTCGGACTCATAGTGACACTATAGGACAGAACAGTACTGCCCCATAGAGTTTCCAAGGCTGTAAATCTTAATGGAAGCAGACTGCCACACCTCTCTCCTGCAGAGCAGCTGGCAGGTTCAAACCGCTGACCTCTCAGTTAGCAGCCGAGCACTTAACCACTGCTCCACCAGGGCTCAGTGGCTGAAGGATAACAATATAATACAAAGTGAAAAAAGTTAAGTTCCAAAAGATTAGACAGACCAAGGTATAACCATTTTATAAACTAAAAAACAACTAACTTTTTAAAATACACTTTATGGGAAAACATACAGATGCAATAAAATTAAAATCTTTTTTTAAAGCAAAAAAAAAAAAAAAAGGATGAACTCAGATCAGAATTCAGAACGATGATATCCCAGGTAGAAGGAAGCAGGAAAATGGGATTGGGAAGGGGACGTATCACTAGAAGTCACTTATTGTTAAAGTCCCAGCTTTCATGATAAATAGCAGGTTTATGGATGCTTATTACACTATATGAACACAATAATAAACAAATAAATAAAAGGAAGACCGTGCATGTTCCAAGGATAAGAATGTGTCATGAACAAGAGATTATGATTAATCCAATTCTGTGTACTAGAGGTGTTTTAAGGAAAAAACAAACACCAAAGGTGGGGGGAAATGGCTTTTCTAGGGTTAAAAAAATGACAGTTCTCTTCCTAAAATAAATTTGGCTTCCAGCTTCTTAAAATAATCATACAAGAGATTTTTACTAAGCAATGCATGCACAGACAAAGCCAATACCACAACACCACAAAAGGAAAACCCATACATGACTATATAAATCTGGATTAAAAATATGGAAGGGGGACTAATCACAACAGAAAGGGATTGAATACCAGATTTTTTTAAATGGTGAGTACTACAGTTTATTTATATCCATATTCTATCAATAAAGCTTTAGCTTGCCCCAAATTTCCAAGGTACTCAATTTAAGAATAATTCTATGGGATGTTCAAAAGTAATATGGAAAAGTGGCATCCCCAGTTGAATAAGGAAAGGAATCCCTGAAGGCTGAGTAAAATTAAACCAGTTTCTTCTTCCTGGCAGAGCTTCTCAGAGCTCTTAATATGCTAATGTGCACTGTGATCACCAAGCAGGGAACTGCGGTATTTCCCAAAGGTATTTGCCCACAAAATCCTTTTTTCAGAGAGCAACTTGAGAAGCAATGTCCTGCCTACAGAACACACATGGGAAACGCTGTCATATAAAAAAAAGAAAAAAGCAAGTTCCCAAGAACAATGAAGGGAAGCTTAGTGAACCAGACCTAAAACAAAAGCGAAGACAGCAAATAACTCGCGCTTTGCAAGACAATCTTCTTTTATGGCTCTTCGAGGTCTCCACCATGACTACTGGGCCTCAGCCATGGCTGATGAGGCTTGTGCAGGAGGAAGGTGCTCATTTACAGGGAGTTTCTACCGGGTACATTTTTGGAAGTAGCACTCCATCTGTTTGGAAAACTCCAAAGGATATTTATTTGCTGGATTTCCTACCAGATGATTTCAACAAAAACTGTGAAGCTTTTTACAACTGTGCAACTCACAAAATAGTAATGGAGAAAGAGTTTTCTTTTTTAAAGGCATCTATTGGTATTACAATCAGCCTGTAGGTCAAAACTATCCATTAAGCACCTGCTATTTAGGATGCCTGAGAGGGAGCTGGCAGGACATTCCAAGGAAAAATTGGACTCCATGCTTTTTCCATGTTTTTAATGATTGTATTACTTTATCACAGACAACAAATATATATATATATATAATATATATTAATATATAGTAGTATAAATAATGCCAATAAAACTTACTGTAGGTTCTACCAGGTTTAGGGGATGGAAACAGACATAAAATGTGGTGTTGAAGATAAAACCAGCTGCTGCTGAGTCAACTCCAATTCATGGTGACCCCAAGTGTGTCAGAGGAGAACTGTGCTCCATACGGTTTTCAATGGCTTGTTTTTTGGAAGTAGACTGCCAGGCCTTTCTTCCTAGGAGCCTCTGAGTGGACTGGAAACTACAGTCTTTCAGTTAGCAGCCAGATGCATTATCCGTTTATATTACCCAGGGGCTCCTATACATATATTACATACATATATAAGTTATATATATATATATAATTTACAGTAGGTTTTACCAGATTTAGGAGATGGAAACAGATGTAAAATGTGGGGTGACAAGCTGAAAATAGGACTCGTAATTTTTTTTTTAGTTATAACAAGAGAATGACTGGTTTATATAATATGTACAACAGGACATTATGGGATGGGAAAGTCTAGGAAGCCAGAACTGTTGAGGATAGACTCTTGGAGGAAGTAAGACATCTGAGCCGCACGCCAAAGGAAGGATGCTGACAATTCAATCAGAAGGGAAGAGGGAGAGGTATTCTGGTTCGGTAGAAGGCCACATGCAAAGGCACACAGACAAGAAGGAGCATGTTGTTGTTGTTGTCAGCTGCTGTTGAGTCAGTTTTGACTCACAGAGGCCCTCTGTACAACAGAAGACAAAGAATGAAACACTGCCCCATCCTGTGCCATCTGGAAGGAACACAGCTGCCACTAAATGGCCAATATGAGTCAAAAAATTGAAGTATGAGCATTGTGAGCACGCTCTCCCCTGAGAGCCATGTGAGATGTGTTCTTAAACGTTTGGAACATGGCAGAGAAGACATGGCTCCAAACCAGGAGCTACTGCAGGGGCTTTCTGGTGTGGCAGGCAGCAGCCTGATCATGGCAGAAGCAGCAGCCTCTTGGGAGGTTCAGTTCTGCAGACTGGTTTTGGAGCCACTCCTGGGAGCTCAGCCCAAAACCTGTCTCTTCGATCCTGCCAATGACTCTGTGAGTTATCTTCACCAGTTTAACAATCCTTTTGTGTTTAAACAAGCTATTGTGGATTCTCATATCTCAACTAAAACCCTGTCTGATATAAATATATAAATTGTTGGGTATAAAAATCTAAATACATGAACTGAGACCTCACTCACACCTATGAGTCACGGGAACTGTGTTTCAGAAAGCTTGTGATTCCAAAGGCATACAGAAGGTCTTCAGACTCAGTAGAGAGAATTTACTCTATCCTTCTCACTAGAGAAAATGTCTGTTGAAAATTTCAGTTTAAGGATAGGTGCTTATTCCTTAACAGAATATGTCTGAAGATCTTGAAAATCAATGTAAAACTTTTTCCCACAATCCTTTATTAGTATCTTAAAAGAGTTTACTTAGAGCAAGTGATCATTATCTGTTTCCACACTAGCTATGGAAAGGGATTTTACGGAAGTCTGGAGAACACACTTGAGCATGTTGCTAAATAATATTCCTCGCCACTATAGAATACTAGACTTTTTCTAAATCATAAAATATCCCAGTAAATCATGCGGAAATGTGGCAAAGGATAGGGCGAAGTAGTTTGTAGGTCCTGTGTAGACATGAGTATTTTACAAATATACTGCCAATTTTTTTCCACATTTTTTTAAAGTAATTTTATTTATTTTGTTGTTGTTGTTGAGAAAATACACAGCAAAACATACACCAGTTCAACAGTTTCTACAATTTAGTGACATTGATTACATTCTTCAAGTTGTGCAACCATTCTACCCTCCTTTTTTGAGTTGTTCTTCCCCTATTAACATAAATCCACTGTCCCCCTAAGGTTCCTATCTAATCTTTCAAGCTGCTGTTGTCAATTTGATCCCATATAGAAAGTTCTTAAAACAGCATAATGCTCAAGGCAGACATTTTTTACTAGTTAAACTAAACTATTGTTTGGTTTTAAGAAGACTTCAGGGGATATTTTTGGTTTAAGGTTTACAGATTATATCAGGGCAACGGTTTCAGGGGTTCATCCACCCTCCATGGCTCCAGGAAGTTGAGAGTCCATGAGAATTTTAAATTCTGTTGTATATTTTCCCCCTTTTGATCAGGATTCTTCTATGGAATCTTTGATCAAAATGTTCAGTAATAGTAGCTGGGCACTATCCAGTTCTTCTGGTCTCATGCAAAGGAGTATAAAATATCAATGATTGGACAAGTAAAATTCTCATATCTACTGAATGGGAAGTGATTCCGGTTTGGAAAGTATTGTTTCCATCCTAGTAAAATCAAAACAGTTGTAAACAGAAACAATATAGAGAAACACTGTATCTTGCAAACATATCAGTCTAGAGACAAATATAGTCTGATAATCCAGGTAAATCAGAAAATAAAGTCCACTGCTGCAGAGAGTAAATAAGCATATATCAATGACTTAGCTTCCATGCATACAGGAGGACTGTTGTAATTCTGTCCCTAGGGACTCAGCCAGAAAAACAAATATTGATGACTAGCTCTGTCTGGGCCTTTCACTAATAAATCCTCTTACAGACAACACCAGAGAGATGAACCTAAATCAGAATTCTACACCAGAGGGGCTGTCCACAAATTTGAGTTATGCTGGGTGTTCCCTGATGTGCAGAATTACATGTACTTATGTTTCTGATGTTAAAATGCCTTTCAGTAATCTGATATGGAAAAATCAGCTGGTTTGCCTTCAGCATTAACATTCATCTCATTACACCACAGGGTAATTCGTAAATAATTTACAAGCGCGTGACTACTTTTCCAGTTCCTTTTTTATCTTTAGGAGATGGGAGCTCTGTTAACAGTATGTCGTTCTTTACTGCTGCACAACACTTTATTACAAAATTCCATTAAAATCGAGAAAAATAGGAGTATTTAAATTCTTCAGGTCATTAAATTCTGAACAAGAGGCACTTGTGTCTCACATCTACAGCTTGCTTTCCTATCAAAGCACTTGGATTGCCAGGGTCGGCACTGATCCTCCATTTTAGGGACAGATGGGAAACACTGCCATGAACCACTGGGAGTTTGCTTTTGGAATTCCCACTACTCAGATGTGACTTGGGTCAACCAGAGAAGGGCAAAGAACAAGTTACAGTGAAGTCGTAGAAAGAACATTAAGCTTTGCTGTCATTGTTAGCTGCCAGCTAGTCAGCCCCTGACTCATGGAGACCCCATGCACAATGGAACAAAATGCTGCTCAGTCCTGTGCCATCCCCATGATCATTTAGGGATCAAACCATTGTGGTCCACAGAATTCTTATTGGCTAATTTTTGGAAGTAGATCACCAGATCTTTCCTTCTAGTCTGTCTTAGTCTGGGAAGCTCTGCTGAAACCTGTTCAGCATCACAGCAACATGCACCCCCACTGACAGACAGGTGGTCTCTGTGCATTAAGTATAATGGCTGGGAATCAAACCCAGGTCTCCTTCATGGAAGGTGAGTATTCTACCACTGAACCCATCGTTGCCCTCCAGGCTGGGCTTTAGAAGACTTGAATTTCAGCTCCCCTTCAGGCAGTAATGAACTGTGTGATATACATACACACACACACACACACACACACACACACACACACAGATTGTAAAAATTAGGTGATTTTAACCAAGTGATCTCAAAATTCTCTTCCATGTCACTGATTCTTAAACACCTTCAAAATTTAAAGGAAAAAAAAGAGCTCTTTTACCACATTCTAAATGTTAATATATTAATGTATAACCTTATGGCAAAGAATTAATACCTCCTTATACTAGCACATATCTATGTTGACCAACAGCGTATAATATCCTATGAATCCATTCACTCAATTCCACCCAGAGGCACCATTCTGAAATTTGAGACCAATGGAGCTATAAAAACCTACCTTCCCTACTCAAGATGCTGAGTATCACCAAGCATTCCTTCCAGGCTCTACACTTTACAATGGCCTATGGACTTGACCATCAAGGCCTGCATAGTCCCTTGGAAGCTACAATCAGTGGCCAGCAGGCAGCAGAGAAAGGAGATGTAGTTTTCCAAAGATGGCACTCCAGGTTGCCTGTCATTCAAGTGGTCAAATCCTTCCCCAGCCCTTCTCATCAGCTCATGTACTGGAATACAGTAGGGCTTATTCTGTGCCTTTGCATAAAGACACATTAACTCATTTTTAAATTCTCTCTCACTCACACACACACCCCACACCATTTTTTTGATAGAAATGACTGAATATTCAGCTCTATGCCTGTGTGTAAAAACACAAAGAATTAAAGTGAACTCTTGCATTAAAAATGACATCTTGAATCAACATGAACCTGTAGACTGATTATGAATATTCTCCCAAAAGTCACTGTAAGCGTGGTTAGTAAGCGTTTGGTTAGCAGCAATCCTTGTAACGCTGCTTGCACGGCAAATAGCATTATTTCCCATCTAACCCCTGCCATTTATCCCATTCAATGCACTGTTTGTTTTCAGCAGAGGAAAAAAAGAGAATATTAATGGTGTTACCCAAGTTATCATCACCTAGGAAGGAAAATTTATGCCACTGGTGAGGAGTCCTGTGGAGGGGGGGTGAGGAGGAATGTCATTAGCAATGGATTTTGAAAGGCTACTACAAAGCCACCTTCCAAAGTGAATCAAGCAGGTTTTGTTAAAAGCACTTCTAATTTTTCTCAGGTCCCTAGCAACTAAGACTTCATCACCACCACCACCAAAAAAAAAAAAAAAAAACCCTATCTCAATGGAACAAGAGACAGCTAAAGACCATCTGTATTATGCTTCTCTCTACTTGTAGAAAATTGACTTTGAATATGAATCACTTTTCCATCATCTCAGAAATCTGCTAAAAGGCTTCGGGAGACATGGGTGGAATGTAATAATGGATCTGCAGGACATTGGAAAGATTCAATGCAGAAATATTTACTGAGCACCTACTATGTGCCAGCGCGGAGTCAGATGACTTGGCGAGAGCCCTCTGTGGAGGAGAGAGATTCAACCTAATACTATTCCATGGAAAGTGCAAAAATGAAAATGCGAACAGCCACAGAGGAGGGGATGATGACACAAGTGCCTCAGGGGAGGCTGATGAGACCTCCCAGGGTTGACCACACATCAGAGGGGCTTTGGGAGACAATAGGGTTGGGGCTTGCGGGGAGAAGGCAGGCTCAAGGAGCGAGCACCTCCAAAATGATAAAATTTCACCAAAATTTTGTCACCCAAAGCCTTACCATGAGTTGACATAAGGCTACCCAAAAACCAAACCCATTGCCATCGAGTTGATTCCGACTCACAGCAACCCTGTAAGACAGAGTCGAATTGCCCCCATAGGGTTTCCAAGGAGCGGCTGGTGGATTCGAACTGCCAACCTTTTGGTTAGCAGCCGTAAGCTCTTAACCACTGCATCACCAGAGCTCTGACATAAGGCTAACTCCAAATAAATTTGCATTCAAGTTCCAATAAAGAACTACAAAGAGACTGAATTTCCACCAAGTTCAGAATAGAAACAGATCCTGAGCTATAAACTCTTACAATTTTTCCTGTTGGCATCACCAGTATCACATTTGGATGCACCAGAATATATGCTTTAGCCTCCTTCTTAAAAGAACCCCACTTATCCATGAGGCTTTTCTACAATTCATTACAGTGATGTAATTTACATATAACTAAATAATTGACACTGAGGGATACACAAATATCTTGGAGCTATGCTCCCCTTCAGCTCAGCTGCAGAGTGAACATACCTGCACACAAAAAGGACAGAAATAAAAGTATTTTGTTTGAAACCCCTTTGAAACACCTCACTCTGCTTTTAGCCCTAAACTAATGCTTTTAGTCCTAAACAAACATGTTAATCTCACACAGCTCCACTGATTTAACCACCAGCTGCTATCCAGTCAATTTTGACTTAAAGAGACCCCATGTGTGTCACAGTAGAACTGTGCTCCATGGGGTTTTCAGTGGCTGATTTTACTTTACACAAGTAGATCACCAGGTCTTTCTTCCAAGGCACCTCTGGGTGAATTCGAACCTCCAGCCTTTTAGTTAGCAGCAAGTGTATCAACTGTTTGCACTACCCAGGATTCCTTCCCTTGACTTCACCATTTTTAAATGCAAATTAATCACGGATACCACAGAAACCCAAGTGGAAATGGATGGGCAATGAAAGGAAATAATTGCTTAAAACTATTGATTAGGATACATGTGATTACAAAAGAAGATAAGTGGTCAAGGAAGCCATAAAAAGAATGCCTACAATTTGGGAAAGGGACCTGTGATGGTTAATTTTATGTGTCACCTTGGCTAGGTTACAGTGCCCCGTTGTTTGGTCAAACGCTAGTCTAGTTGCTGTTACGATGTAGTTGCATGTGGTTAAGCCAATTGGCCTTAACTCAAGAGTACCTAACAACAACAACAAAGTAGATTACCCTCCTTAATGTGGGTGGGCTTCATCCAATCATTTGAAGGCCTTAACAGCAAAAAGGGAGTTTTCTGCTTCCAGACTATATACAGAAATCTTGCCAGAACTCCTTCGCTCTTCACTCTTTCCGCTGCCTAACCTACTGATTTGGGGACACAAGACTGCAGGAATCTCCAGTCTGTCACCTGATTTTGGGCTTACCAGCCTCCCACAATCACATGAGCAATTCCTTAAGAAAAATTTAAAATAAATATATATATGTATATATACCCATTGCCGTCGAGTCAATTCATACTCATAGCAACCCTACAGGACAGACTAGAACTGCCCCATAGGGTTTCCAAGGAGTGGCTGGTAGGTTTGAACTGCCCACCTTTTGGTTAGCAGCCGTAGCTCTTACCACTGTGCCACCAGGGCTCCATATATATAAACACACACATATACATATATATATACATACACATACATACATGTATATATGTATACATAAATATATGTATACATTCTGTTTCTCTAGAGAACACTAAGACAAGACTTATGTTTATTTAAAAAAAAAATCAGATGCTGGGCTTTCCTTATATTTGAATAATTTGTTCTCACTTCATTTTACACCCAATACTCACTTTCCCCACAAAGACCTCTCTGACTGGTCTGTCCATTCTGACATACTTACAGTTAGCACGCAATACTTTAATGATCAGTTAACACATAGGTCTACCCACTGAATGGTGAGGTTCTTAAGGGCAGGAACTTTGTCTCACTCTGTCCAATCTCCTTCCCGCTCCCCAAACCTAGAACTGGACCACCGGCACCACCTCCATTCAATGGTTGATGGATGAATCAAAGAACACGAAGGGGAAATGACTTTAGACATTGTCCATGTTGCATAATGAAGAAAGCACTGCAAGGAAAATGGGGAGAAAAAAAGTAAGCAGGCTATAAGAGACTGATTAGATTGTCGAGTCATCAGACCGGCTTCCATCTCCCCAGCAGCTGGAGTTCAGCCCTATGGACAAATGTGTGTCTTCAAAACGACAAGAGAAAATTTTGCTCAGGTCTCCTGCCATCTCAAAAATCCTCTTGAGTGGCCCTGCCATGATGCATGGCAAAAGCCCACAGGATCCCACTGTAGATAAGCAGAGGTGGAAAAAAAGAAGTGCTCCAAATGATGACCATATGGGCCCCTGCATTTGAGTCCACTTGAGAGAAGGGTATTTAGAATAAAAACTAACATATTGTCATCATGAAACTCAGCACAACCATGCGGATGGCCTGTCTGCCCACACTGATCAAAGACACCACTTTCCTTTGTCTTAGACATTGTTTCATTTGTCTAATATACAACCATTCTCAATCCACCACTTTTAAAATTATTTCTTTCGATTCAACCTTGAATAGCCCTAGAAAAATTATTTTTAATAGCTGTTATTATACACATTTTCATCAGGGTAGATATTTTGCAAATCAGAATCTCAATAAAAATAACAACAAATACAATAAATACAGAGGAATCAGTAGTTCAGTGGTAAAATTCTCTCCTTCCATGCAGGAGACCTAGGTTCCATCTTGGCCAATCCACCTCACGGACAGCCACCACCCATCTGTCGGTGGAGGCCTGCGTGTTGCTGTGATGCTGAGCAGGTTTAAGAGGAGCTTCCAGACTAAGATGGACTAGAAAGAAAGGCCTGGTGATCTGTGTCTGAAAATCAGCCAATGAAAACCCTATGGATCACAACAGTCCCATCTGCCACTGATTGTGGAGATGGCACAGGACTGGGCAGCATTTCGTTCCACTGTGCATGGGATCCCCATGAGTCGGGGGCCAACTAGATGGCAGCTAACGACAACAATAAATACAGAGAAATGAGGGGGCTTATGATTTAGCCTTCCCAGGTCAGAGCATTTCCAGACAAGATTCCTGCTGAGATTTCAGAGACAAGAGGGCTGCCAAACTCTGTCCAACAAACACAATTTGTGTTTCCTGCCCTTCAACTCCCCCAACTCTGAAAAACACTAAAGCCTAGCCCCTTTTTACTGTCTATCACCTTGCTTGTTATCTGCTCATTATTGTTCTCCCACAGTCATCAGGACTTCTGCTGTCTGCTCATCCCAGAAGCAAGAAAAAACTGCAAATCTGTCAAAAGCACTAGGCCATTAGCAACAGAGTCCATCTGAAGACGGACATTCCTGGGAAAGCTACAATGGAAAAACAAACATGCATTTTTCTAACTTCCTTTTGCAGCCCTACATTCTATAATGCAAATAACTTTTCATCTATCTGGCACACAAAAGATTTGGCGAATGTAGGAGACTTGGGTGTTAGAAAAACAAAATCCTCTTTGAAAAAATAAATGCCTTTAATGGGCCCTCTATTACTTGCAGACTGATTATACAGTCTACAAAAGATCCACATTGTTAGTATATCTCTCTCTCTCTCTCTCTCACACACACACACACACACACACACGCACACTCTATTCATTGTTGTTGCTAGTGGCACCCATTTAGAAAGCAAGCATAACAGAAAAATGCATGGAAATCAAATATTGTATTCCAACAGATCCCAAAATGTGTCCTGGAGTCTATCCTTGCATGAAATGCTTCATTTAAAAAAATTCAAATACTTTGACAACCACAACATGTATACTTCACTCTTGGAGAATCACAATAAATATTAGCATATTAGAAGCTCTGTGAAATCCTGCTGGTGTTAAAAAGAAAAAAAAGGGCAGTTTAGTTTATTTAACTCTGAATTTCCCATTAGACCCCTTTTCAGTGTAATACCTAGAACAGACAGGAAATGCTACTGAACCCAATTTGCATCCTCTTAACTACAACATTTGAGGACAGAAACTTGAGATAAAATAACAACTAAAAAAATGGAAAACTACAGGTGTTGATGAGGATGTGGAGAAACTGGAACTCTCATCCATTGCTAGAGGGATTGTAAAATGGGGCAGCCACTGTGGAAAACATGTTGGGGGTTCCTCAAAAAGTTAAACATAGATTATTATATGATCGAGCAATGCCACTCCCAGGTCTATACCCCAAAGAATTAAAAGCAGGAACACAGATACTTGTACACCAGTTTTCATTGCAGCACTTCTCACAATAGCCAAAAGGTGGCAACAGACTAAATGCCCATCAACAGATGAGCGCATGAAATGTGGTACATACATACAATGGAGCACTACTCTGCCATAAAGAGAAATGAAGTCTTGATACATGTCACAACATGGGTGAACCTTGAAAACATTACTTCGAGTGAAATAAGTCAGACACAAAAGGACAAATATTGTACGATTCCACTTATATGAACTATCTAGAACAAGCAAATGCATCCAGACCAAAGCTTGTTAGTGGTTACCAGGGGCAAGCAAGTTGGGGGGAAGGAAGACACAATGCTTAGGGGACACTGAGCTGCTGTTAAGGGGAACAGAAAAATTCAGGACTAGTTAAGGGTGATGATTGAACATGATGAACATAATTAATGTCACTGAACTGTACATGTGACGATTGCTGGCATGGCAAATGTTTTGTTACCTATAGATTTACCACAATATTTTTTAAAGGATAACTTAGTAATTAGCTCATTGTTCCACAAGTACTAAGATGGCAGGGTTGCAGTAGCAAATTAAGCCCTGATCAAGATGAGCTCATTAATGTGATTCAAGACAATATAAATAGGGTGCTTCTCTGGGTGTCTTCACTCCTTGGGCTTTTTTTAAAATTGTGATTTAGGTGAAAGTTTACAGTGCAAATTAGTTTCTCACTCAAAAATTTATACACAAATTGTTTCGTGGCATTGTCTTCCCTTTCCACCCCAGGTTCCCCAGTTCCATTCTCCCAGTTTTCCTGTCTCTCCCCACCTTCTCTTCTTTGTTCTTGGGCAGGTGTCCTGGACTCTTAATCTTCTCTGTCAGGGGCCTGGGGGGACAGAGCTCGCTGAAGAGGCTCCTCCTGGCAAACACCTGGGCTCCCTGAGTAATGAACCCCCGGAGACACGCGGAGGTGGGGCCCCCCGGACCCTCCAGCGTCTAGGAGGGAGATATGCCACGTGGTGGAGCGCCCCCGCCCGCACTTTGCGTCTGTAATGAGCTGTCAGCAATCACTTGGCTGTCGGATTCCGCTGCATCAGCAACTGCAAGAGCTTTAGTCGACCCTTGTCCTTCCACACAAATCCTTGCAGGTCCAGCACAATGGAAAAAGGGAAGGTCAGCCAGAAAAACCACCTTGGAACCCTCCTGACCCCGACCCAGAGGAGAGGGATTATGTTACACTCCGTCAGGAAGTGGTATTTTTGAGCTCTAGCCGATTTCACTGGCTATAGTGGCCTAGGAAAGTTATCCTTCGCAAAGTGAATTACAATGCATATGTAACACCAAATTCAGTATAGCAGCTACCTCTGGAAAAGGAAAAAAAGTAATGGGATGGGACAGGCATCCACTGGCACTTGAGTGGTATTTGTTAAGGTGCTAATTCTCAAGCTGCGGGTGGCTCATGGGTGTCTGTATTACCTATTCTTGTCATATGTTTGTGAAATACATAATTTTTTATTCATTTAAAAAATGTATATGAATCACACCTCAAGGAAGAAAGTCCCATGGACAGGAAAAATAAGTTGGGATTTCTGTCATTCCCTTGGATGACTCCAGGATAATTTAGCCTTAATTAATGCCCTAGACAGATGACGACTAAAACCTCTTCCCACAACCACCTAAAAAGATACACAGAAAGTTAACAAAAGGGTTAAAACTACACCATGCTGGTTAATATGGATGCACTTCATGGAGGAGATAATAAAACATAAATAACTCGTTCATTAAGAAATCTTGTCTCACTGCTCTGACAGGGATCACAACAAAGGGTCCTGGACAGAGCTGGAGAAAAATACAGAAAAAAATCCTAACTCACAACAAAAGACCAGACTTATTGGCCTGGCAGAGACTGGAGAAATCTGGAGAGTATGGCTCCCAGACACCCTTTTAGCTCAGTAATGAAGTCACTCATGAGGTTCACCCTTTAGCCAAAGATTAGACAGCCCCATAAAACAAAATGAGACTAAAGGGGCACAACAGCCCAGGGACAAGGACCTGAAGGCAGGAGGGGACAGGAAAGCTGGTAATAAGGAACCCAAGGTCAAGAAGGGAGAGTGCTGACATGTCATGGGGTTGTTAACCAATGTCATAAAACAATATGTGTACTAACTGTTTAATGAGAAACTATTTGTTCTCTAAACCATCTAAAGTACAATTTTTAAAAAAGGGGGAGGGGAAGAAATCTTGTCTCACTGGGATATAAATAGGGCATGGGATTATTTTTCCAAAAACTGGCCCCCATGTGTTTTGCATCGAACCCCCCTTTCCTGCTGAGTTTTTAAAAGATATCCAGATTTCATAACTTTCCAGTCACTCTCAAGATATTAAGACAGGTTCATGTG
The DNA here is from genome assembly GCF_000243295.1 of Trichechus manatus latirostris. Lineage (NCBI taxonomy): Eukaryota > Metazoa > Chordata > Mammalia > Sirenia > Trichechidae > Trichechus > Trichechus manatus. The sequence goes on from NW_004444018.1 coordinate 3,630,601, forward strand.
GGTATTTAAGACTAGTCCTAGTTATTTAAAACTTCAACCTCAAACTCAAGTCAAAGCTCTTCTCCCCACACCACCACTCCAACACTGTGACTCTGCCAGCATGAAGTGGAAAGATTCTGTCCCCTCCTGCCCCTCCTTTCCACCCTTGCTCCTCCAGGGTAGGGACAGAGAGGAGCCACGGGGGACATAGGATTGCAGCCCTTTTATCTTGGTCACACTGCTCATCCATCTAATCCTGACTGGCCACCAAGGCCAATGGGGGCACACACCCCAATACTCAGCAAGAACGCATTCCTTGAGGAGCTCTACAGGGTCTCCCCTTCACTCGGTTTCAAGACACAGGAGATCCAGCTATGAGTCCACCTCTTTCAAAGCCCTCCTAAGCTCCTACCACCTGCAATTCACTGGGGTCCGCTCACCCCATAGGTAACCCACTTGTGGTGGAGTATCAGCAGCTCAGTTCAAGATCAACTACTTTCCAAGTTGTTGTTGTTAATTGCCAGTGAGTATGCTCTGACTCATGGTGACCTTATGTACAACAGAATGAAACACTGCCCAGTCCTTTGCCATCTTCATGATCGTTGGTATATTTGAGTCCATTGTTGCAGCTACTGTATTAATCCATCTCACTGAGGGTTTCCCTCATTTTTGCTGACCCTCTACTTCACCAACCACGATGTTCTTTTCTAGCAATTGATCTTTCCTGATGATGTGTTCAAAGTAAGCAAGATGAATTCTCACCATCCTAGCTTCTAAGGAGCATTCTGGTTGTATTTCTTCTAAGGGTGTTATCATTTATCTTGAGAGCATGTATGAAATGGGTTGCATCTGCTTGGCTATATAAAAGGGTAAAATTCCTTTCTGTCTTTGCAGTCTCTTTAGTGGAGTGCCTGTGATGCACATCACATTCTGGTTTAATGTTTATTCAATAATAAAACTGTTTTCTTTCTCTTCTACTTTTGTATCACATTTGTATGAGTTAGCAGGAGGGTTTTTTTTTTTTTTTTTT
>NW_004444018.1:3631709-3647916 GCF_000243295.1 Trichechus manatus latirostris
TTTTTTTTTTTTTGGCTTTTTTTTTTCTAATTATGCTTTCCCAACAATGCACAGAGTGGAGAAAAATTTGAATTGCCCAACATGCACGTTCCCAGCTAAAATCGAACAAGGTGATGTTCCACCTTCTTCTTTTAGCACTCATACTATAAATAACTGTCCTTCTTATGGTCTATTTAGTGCCACATTTTTCACGTTTTTTGCTTTTTTTGGTGATTCCACTGTTTAAAATGGCTCCCAAGTACAGTGCTCAAGAGCTGTCTAGTGTTCCTAAGCTCAAGATTGCTATGATATACTCACGGAGAAAATACATGTGTTAGATAAGCTTCATTCAGGCACGAGTTACAGTGCTATTGGCTATGAATCAACAGTATATATTAAACAAGGTGTCTTTAGACATAAACACACATAAAACAAGACTGTGTATTAATTGGTTGATGAAAATGTTGTGACCAGAGGCTCACAGGAATTTAATCTGTATTTGCCCTAAGAACAATGGTTCAGTATTTGTTACTTCAGTGTTCCCAGTAACTTTATAGCAACTGTATGTATTTTTCCTTCAACATCAGACTGAGAATGGACATGATGTCCTTGGAATTCATATTAAAGTAAAAAATGCAACATCATAAAGACATGGCTCAGGAAGATCTGTTTCTCCAACTGGCCCCAGGCCACACTCCTCTGGAAATCCATCCCAGGCGAGCAGGTCTCTCAGAACTTTGTGAGTTTTGATTTGTTTCTTTTCTTTTTTATTTGCTTTTCAAAAAATACCCTTTTTTATAATCATAATACATGTTCTTTGTGGAAATTTTTAAATGTAGTTAATAGCTGTTAAAATTGTGATATATTTATTCCTGTCTTTTTTCTATGTCGGTATGTGTGTGCGTATATATACCAAAACCAAACCAAACCCATTGCCATCAATTCCAACTCATGGCAACTCCAAGTGTTACAGAGAAGAACTGCTTCATAGAGTTTTCTTGGCCATAATCTTTATAGAAGCAGATTTCCAGGCCTTTATTCCATGGCACCACTAGGTGAGTTCAAACAGTCAACCTTTAGATTAGCAGATGAGTGCAAACCGTTTGTGCCACCCAGGGACTTTACATATATATACACAGTTGTATATCCTGATTTTGTTTATATAAAAGATCAAAACATACACAATGTCATTAATTATTCTTTGAAAATATTCTTTACCAGTTTTACAATATTCCATTATCTGGATATTACATAATTTAATCATTTTCCTATTGTTTCTAATTGCTTACTTAATATAAATTATGCTACAAACATCTGTCTACGCTGGTCTTTGTCTTTATCTGATTGCATTGTGAAGAGGTAGAGAGATAAAGGAGAATCAGCCAAAGGGGCTGAAAAGGAGTAGCCAAGAGACAGGAGGAAAACAAGGAGTGGGAGAAGTCATGGAAGCAGAGTGAGGAACCTGCTTCCAGAAGGAGAGAGTGACCATCTGTGTCAAAAACTGCCCAGAGGTTTGAGAACTGACCGCTGAATTGAATAAAGTCAAAGTTATGGGTGCTGTTGGTAAAAGCAATTTTGGTGGAATAGTGGAGACAAAAGCCTGACTGGAATGGCTTAAGACAGGATGAAAGGAAACCTGTTCACCAATGTTGACTGCAGCATTATTCCCAGTACTCAAAAGGCAGAAACACCCTAAATGCTCATCACCAGATGAATGGATAAACAAAATTTGGTGTACACACACAACGGAATATTGCTCAGCCATAAAGAGGAATGAAGTCCCAATACATGCTACAACATGGATGAACCCTGAAAACATTATGCTGAGGAAAATAAATCAATCACAAGAGAACAAATATTGTATAGTCCCACTTATATGAAATAGGCAGTGCATGGAGACCAAAGTTTGTTAGTGGTTCCCAGGGGTGGGGGGCAACAGAGGAGTCATTGCTTAGGGGGCACTGAGTTTCTATTAATGGTGATGGAATAATTTGGGAAAGGAGGTGATGATGGCTGTACAACGTGCTGAACGTAATCAATGTCACTGAATTATACATGCAAAAATTGTTGAAATGGCAGATGTTCTGTTATATATATTTATCACGATAAGAAAAATCGGGGAAAGAAAGAATGGGAGAAAAGAAATTTTCTTTCAGGGAATTTTGTTATAAAGGGTGGTAACTGATGGGAATGTGGTGTCAAGAAAGGGTTTTAAGACTGACCATGAGTATAAAGAAAATAGAAAGACTGTAGCTCTCAGTTAAGCTGGAATTATTAGATATTATTTCAAATTGCCAAAAACATCAACAAAGCCCACGTTTTAAATTTATCTCACAGAACCTTCCACAGAATATTGAATATGTTCCATGTCTAAACTTATATGTATGTGAACTTAGTGACATGTACAGTGAGCATCTTTTCTGAGACAAAAATCATAATGAATGGACTTAGTATTCACTTAAAAAAAAAAGCAAGCTATTTGAAGACAGCATTTTTTTCTGATCATCATAATACAGAGATAGCACATTCAGCTAAAGATAGTGTCAAACAAATTCATAATTGGCAGTTGTGATGATCATTTATTATCAGGTCTGAGAATTTATTAGTGTAACAAACAACATTCTGTTTTAATTCAGACTACCGATGATTATAAATGAAATGTAAATGTTTGAATATTGGCAAGCACATTTGCCTGGCTCCAGCTTACATGGGGCATATTTCAGTCAACAGATTCATAACCTGGCACTTTAAAGGCATGAAACTTTCTTAACACTGGCACAATGAATTATTTTACACCATGTTCCCCAAATATGAAGCCTTGGTGGCACAGTGGTTAAGAGCTATAGAGATCCATGACTGCTAACCAGAAAGAATGGTAGTTTGAACCCACCATCCGCTCCTTGGAAACCCTATGGGGCAGTTCTACTCTGTTCTATAGGGTCGCTATGAGTTGGAATCAACTCGATGGCAATGGGTTTGGTTTTTGGGTAGCCTTATGTCAACTCATGGTAAGGCTTTGGGTGACAAAATTTTGGTGAAATTTTATCATTTTATCATTTTGGAGGTGCTCGCTCCTTGAGCCTGCCTTCTCCCCCCAAGCCCCAACCCTATCGTCTCCCAAACTAGTATTTAATATCCCCTTGTATCCCTCTGGAGCCCTGATAGCTTAGTGGTTAAGAGCTCAACTGCTAACCAAAAGGTCAGCAGTTCAAATCCACCAGCCACTCCTTGGAAATCCTATGGGGCAGTTCTACTGTGTCCTATAGGGTCACTATGAGTCGTAATCAACTCAATGGCAACGGGTTTGGTTTTGGTCCCCGAATATAGTACATGCTCCACAATGAGCACCCAAAATAACGACAAATAGTACACAAATTTTTTTCAATGGAAAATCCATGATTTCACAGCCTAAAATTTCCAACTTAAATAAGCTGGTTTATGTAATTGAGAGAAAAGTATAAAGTAAATAATTGCACAAATGGTATGAGCCTATTGCAAAAATTCTGGAAATGGTAGAGCAGTGACTGAAGCTGGGGATATACAACCTGTCTTAATTTCTTAGTGCTGCTATAACAGAAATACTACAAGTACGTGGTGCTAACAAAGAGAAATTTATTTTCTTTTTGGTATAGAAGGCTAGAAACCAAATGCAGGGTACTTGCTCTAGGCAAAGGCTCCCTCCCTGTTGCCTCTGGAGGACAATCCTTGTCTCAACTTCTCTAGCTGGCCATCCTTGGAGTTCCTGGCTTGTAGACTGGTTGGCCAGCCTGGGTCGTCTTCGATAGTGTCAGTCTTCGCCGTGTCTACTTTCTTCTGTGCCCAATCTGCTTTTATCTCTCCAAAGTGGTTGGCTTAAAACAGACCCTCCACTGATATGGCCTAGGGTTAGGATTTACAACACATATATTTGGGAGACACAATTCAATCCATAACACAACCCAAACTTGTCAACTGTTCCTTGTAAAGGGCATTAGCATTTTGTAATTTGCCCTAACTTATGGGATAAGAATCTTACTTCCAGCCTGCCAAACCAACTTGGTTACTTTAAAATAAGATAAAGCAGAGTTTCCCAAACTACCCCATATTAAGAATCACACAGGAGTACTTGTTAAAATACAAATTCCTAGACCTTCATCTCAGATCCACTGAAACCAGGGAGCCTCCATCTTGACAAATGCCCTTGTGGTTTCCATGATCAGGGAAATTGAGGATATAATGACGTAAAGCACTTCTATGTACATTTCATTGACGGCAGAAAAATGACTGGTTAAGGAAAGAGGAGATTTGGGGAAAATGGGGTGTTTTCTTCATGCTTCCTACTTTAAAGTTGGCTATTCTGAATGAAGAATATGTTTCCCCTAGAATCTGTAGTACGCAGGGTTTTACAAAACTAAAAATAAACAAAACAAATTACAGTGCATTTACAGAACAACAAAGTAATGCCCAAGTTCAGAACAAGCTTGAGGGAATAATGTACAATTTTTCCATTTGTATTTCAGTTCACAAGATGTAAACTAAAAATTGTTGATCTGGATAATTAAATTATTATCATAACTTCTTTATGAGCACCTGTGCCCAAAGGATCCTAAGGTGAATTAGCATTGTAAAAGCAAATGTTAAAATGAAAAAGAGTCAAATTTACTGAAAAATAGTGTTTCTGAATAAATCTCCAAGCAGGACTAAAGCCTAGGGGAAAAATAAACATTTTACAGAACCTCTCAGAGTATATCTAAATGACTTATCAAAACAATTTAAGATTCCAAAATCATTCTAAATTATTTGAATTGCTTTTAAATGCTATAGTTTCGATATGGAAAAGTCACTTACTGCTCACCAAATATTCCTGGTCTCCTCCACATTCCCCAGTCCCCCTGCAGTTGTGCAGGGTCAGGTGTCAAGATCTGGCCAATGGGGTGTGAGTAGAAAGGGCTGTATCATTTCCGAGTTTAAACATTTACAAGCTGGTATGCAACCCTTCAGAGTCCTGGGGTGCTGCAAACGGTTAACATGCTCAGCTGCCAATCAAAAGGCTAGAGGTTCAAGTTCACCCAGAGACACCTCAGAAGAAAGGTTCGACAACCTACTACCAAAACATCAGTTATTAACAACCCTATGGAGCAGAGTTCTTCTCTGATACACAAGGGGGAGCCATGAGTCAGGGTCAACTCCATGACAACTAGTTTTTTTGGTGGGACCCTTCAGCTGACTCTCTCTCTCTTTCTCTCTCTGTCTCTGTCCTTCAGGGTCTTGCTGGCCTCATATTGAGATGGTGAAGGCACAAGACAGAAGCAGTCAGGATCACTGCATGACCACATGGAGGACAGTTGTCCTGAGTAGTTACCCAAATGCACCCTGTTTTAAAGGAGCAAGAAATGAACTTTCATGGTGGTAAGACCCTGAGATTTGTTACCACAGCATAACCTAGCCAGTTCTGACTAATTCACTTGGTAGTCATCTGACTTCTCTGGTTTCCAAATCAGAATTCTCCAAAGCAGAGGGAACTCATTCAATGGCTCTGCCCAGGTCAGATTCACCACTGAATCCCAAGTTTCTTGACAGTGTACTCTCTGATGGTTTTCGCTGTGCATGGGAAACTGAAGCTCAGAAGGTTCAGCTCTTTATCCTGGGTGATAACAGCACACCAATGGAAAGACTGAAATTCCATATTCCTCAAATCGTCTGTGTATTATTTACAAACTTCTTGAGAATCTTACAGTCAAACTTCACACAGAAAATCAAATCATAAAACATTTTTAAGTAATCATTTCAAATTCCATAACAGAAGAGAATAGGCCAAATCTTTTAAAAGATGTCTTTAGTTCCACCTCCCATAAAATCTCTCTCATTCTGCTGGAGGAGAGAGAACAGTCAACAAATAATTTATGAGCTCCCTATAGTTCGCAATCACTACCCATGTGGGGCTATCTAAATTTAAATTCTAATTAAATGAATTTAACAATATAGTTCCTCAGTCACACTGGCCATATTTCAAGTGTTCAATAGGCACATCTGGCTACTGGCTACTGTACTGGACCATGCAGAATATTTCCATCACCACAGAAAGTTTTATTGGATGGCATTGGTCTAGAATATCTTAACAACATTCACCCTCAAAGGCACCCAAAAAAAAACACATAATCAAAGCAAAAACAGTGCCCTTGCTCTGTAAGAAAATATTATTAATTATCATTATTAGTGGGATAAAATTGAGAAAAGCAAAATCTGGGAGAAATATCCAACAGATAAAGACAGGCTTACCATTAAAAGAACAAACAAACCCGTTGCCATTGAGTCGATTCTGACTCATAGTGACCCTATAGGACAAAGTAGAACTGTCCCATAGGGTTTCCAAGGAGCAGCTGATGGATTCCAACTGCCGACCTTTCGGTTAGCAGTTGAGTTCTTAACCACTGCGCCACTAAGATATATCAAATTAGCTTTTCAAACAGACTTTTGAAATGGGACATGATGTGTGAAATAAGCACAGTAGCTCAACACTATTTGCAATATCCCTGTGGATTTACCGAGTCTTCAGTTTTCATCACCAAAATGCAAAAATCTTCCTGAAACAGGAAGAGTTGGTGAAGCTGATGACCACGACCGTTACTGACACTGACCCCTGTCAGGGCACCAAAGCAAATTCAACTTAGAAAATACCATGGGATTGTCCACATGAACAAAAAGGCTGTGTGAGGTTCTGTCCACAATGACACCAGAATACACCTTACAGCGAGAGGTTTCTCCCCTGTGGGCAAATCAGCTGCAAACTCAGCGCGCTGACAATAGGATGAAAACTCCAGCAGGACCAGTCGTTTAAAACCGAGAAGCTGGGAAGGACGTGCTGCAGGAAAAAAACTCAGTCTGAACAGGAGAGCTGATGAGGCGGCCCCAAAGAGCTTTCACCATTTCTGACTCTTGACTAAAAACAGCTAAATTAATGAGTAAAAAGGATGACGCAGAAAATTGCTTTCTGAAACATGCAGGACCCAGAAACAATGCATCAGTACGTCATAGCTTTCCATTCCTGCCTACCTGTGCAGTTCAGTTATGATGCTCAAGTGCCTAGGTTACCTTGTTAAAAATCATCCTGCACATCCATTTCCTATTCCAGTACATTCCAGGGTGGTCAGCCTGCACACAGCACATGTGCAAACACACACACTCTCAATATTGGAACGGAGTCTTTCTGTCTCTAGTCGAGAAGACACTGCTACAGATAATCTCTTGAGCTGATTCTTTAAACAAGCCTAACTAGAATGATGGACTGCCTGGGTGGTGCAAATGGTTGACGCACTCAGCTGCTAACCGAAAGGCTGCAAGTTCGAGTCCACCCAGAAGTACCTCAGAAGAAAGGCATGATGATCTACTTCTGAAAAATCAGTCACTGAAAACCCTATGGAGCACAGTTTTACTCTGACACAAATGGGGTTGCCATGAGTCACAACTGACTCAACAGCAACTGATAACTGGTAAGCAGAATGTAGGGCTATGAATTCAGACATCCTTTGTACGGGGAAGCCTAAGCCCTTATACAACAGTATGGAGTTCAAGGATATTCCTAAAGAAGATCTGAAAATAAATAACTGGAGAGGATTCCTTTCTTCTCAAAACCTCTCTAAATTACCATAAAATGATTTTTTTTAAAAAAAGTAATACATACAAAAGAACCAACAAAGGAGGAAGGAAACTGCAACAAATATGAAAATTTTGGTAGATGAAAAGAAGGTGGTGATTTATCCAGCCTCCATGGTTCCAGAAGGTCTGGAGTCCATGAAAATTTGAAATTCTGTTCACATTTTCCCCGTTTTGATCAAAGATTCTTCTATAGAATCTGGGTCCTGCATGTTTCAGAAAGCAATTTTCTGCATCATCGTTTTTGCTCATTAATTTAGCTGTTTTTAGTCAAGAGTCAGAAATGGTGAAAGCTCTTTGGGGGCCCCCTCATCAGCTCTCCTGTTCAGACTGAGTTTTTTTTCCTGCAGCACGTCCTTCCCAGCTTCTCGGGTTTAAAGAACTGGTCCTACTGGAGTTTTCATCTTATATAGAATCTTTGATCAAAATGATCAGTAATGGTGGCTGGGCATCATCCAGTTCCGGTCTCATGGCAAAGAACGCAGTTGTTCATAGAGGCCCTGAGATAATGTTTAAACCGTAAACCAAAAATACCCAAAAGTCTTCTTAAAACCAAACAACAGTTTAGCATAATTAGTAAAGAATGTCTGCCTTGAGCATTGTGCTCTTTCAAGATCTATATGGAACCAAATTGACAACAGCAACTCAGAAGATTAGATAGATACCTTAGGGGAGGAACAACTCAGAAAAGGAGAGTGAGAATGGTTGCACGCCTCAAAGAACGTAATCAATGTCACAGAATTGTACATGTAGAAACTGTTGAATTGGTGTATATTTTGCTATGTATATTCTCAACAAGAATAACAAAATAAATTTTTTTACAAAAAGTGGATGGAGAAGTGATAGCTGACTTTGCAAGCCAAAGGAAAAAGACTATCTATGTGCCTTCTGATGATGAAATCAGTGAGAAGTGAGCCAATTTACCTGCAGAACCCCAGAATTGCTCAAGGTTGGAGGTACCAGGTTCCAAGGAAAGAAATTAACTTCAAGATTGAAACTAGATCAAAATGGCTCACTAATTTAAAATGAAAAAGGCCCGCACCAAGGTATAGTGTGAGAAATTTCAGAACTGGGTAAAGAGAAGGCCATTTAAGCATCAGAAAGATAAAATACAGGTCACATCAAATAATCAAGCAAGAGGATGACACTGAACTTTTCAACAGCAACAGCAGACGCTGGAAGACAACGGAAGAATGTCTTAATCCTGGGGGGAAAAGATTTTTAGCCTAGAATTTTATATCCAGCAGCAAACCACTAATCAAAGATGAAAGTAGAATGAATGTGGCAATTAGCACCTGTTCTAGATTAGAGTTACATCACTGTTGGTTCCATGCTTGTTACAGTTGTGTTTCTTCCTTCTGTTGTTGGTAGATGTTCTGAGAAACTGTGGATAAGTATGCATCAGAATCACCAGGAAGGCTTGTTAAAATGCAGATTGCTGGGCTCCATCCCCAAAGTTTCTAATTCAGTAGGTCTTGAGAAGGAAACCTGAGAACTTTCACTTCTAGCGAGTTCTCAGCAGATGATGCTGTGGGTCCGGGGATGCACACTTTGGAATCATTAGTCTATAGGCTCCTTAAAGGCAAGGATCTTCTGTATCTTGTGCAGTTTCTTCTTCTCTCCAACTCTAGCAATGTGCTCTAAGCTGAACGACTGTATCAATTAATTAATCAATGCAGTTAGCTGAAAAGGTTCCAGAATTAATACATTCTTTGGACTCTAGCAAGATGTAAACATCTAGAGACAGCAAAATATAGGTTTAAAGGAGAAGAGAAGAGTGGAGAATTAAAAGTTAGCATCTCCCTAGCATTTTACAATTTATAGTTCAATAGTTTAGAAACATCTGTCAGTTAATTATTAGGCACATTTGAGAGAGATAACAAAGAAAGAAAGAATTAAACAACTAAAATTCCTACCTAGCATGATTAGCTCTATTTTTAAAATACATTTGCGTAAAATTGTGAAGTATATTATGTTCAGATCTAAGTTGTTAAACTAGTCTAGCTTATTCTGATGTTTCTCAAGCAATGCTTAAAAGATAATAAACAATTATTGTTTACAATTGTCTTTCTATAATCTTACATAATGCAACTAGAGATCTTCCTTTGACAATCTTACTTAACAACTGCACTTACAGGAGTCAGTAAATATCTGTTGGAAGGGAGGGAAGGAAGAAAGATGAATGCTGTGAAGACAAGGAAATACCCTTTATGATGTGTGTAAGATACCGCATTAATTTTTCAGAGAGCAGAACTGCATCCTGAAAATTTCATAAAACATGGAATGTTCTTTCACGGGTGCATTATGATGCATTCATTCAAGCTATCAAACTGAGCTACCAAGCAAGTGGATATAACTTGGCAACTTCTTACAGACAAAGCTACCTACATTTTTCCTGTAGAAAAATGGCACAAATATGCCAATAATTACATTATACCAAGCTATGCATTTTAAATCTAGCAATAATATTAGAATATTGTAGCAAATACCCACCATGAAAACCCATATTTGCTGCCTCTAGGTAATAAGGCGATTGCTATGTAACACGTAACAAGGCACCACATAGCCTATTTGCTCTTGGGAGGAATTCCTTCTTATTGAGAGTGGGGCTTCATTTTCACCCCTGCAGCAAGTGCCCACATTGAGAGATGCATCTGATTCAACATCTCTGTGTAGAGAGGAAAAGGAAAACCAATTTTAAGTTTATATTAACCTTTTTCCTCTGAAATGAATTTACCTCCTCCTTCCCACTGCAACCCCAAATGAGGTATAATTTGAATCAAGTACCAAAATTGTGTTACTTATGGAAGCAACTTCTCTTAAGTGCCTGAATCATTAACTTGTTTTATTCACCCATTTATGTACCTTGTTCTGGAAAGGACTGAAGACAGAAAACATTAACTGTTTCCAGACAGGGACCGGGACCGCTCACGAAACTGGGTAATGTCGATCTGGGAGAATATGCAAACACCTGAACAAGGGCCATTTAGATTTCATTTCCAAAGGGAAGCTGCTTTCCAACTGATAAATATTAACTGAGCACCTTCTATGTACCAGGCATTGTGTTAGGAGTTCAGGATATAGTGGTGAGTATAACAGAAAACCATCACCCGTCTGTCAGTTTTTTGTTCAGTAGTGGTTTACGTGTTGCTATGATGCTAAAAGCTATGCCACCGGTATTTCAAATTCCATCAGGCCACATATGGTGGGCAGGTTTCAGTGGCACTTCCAGACTAAAACAGACTAGGAAGAAAGGTCTGGTGATATACTTCTGAAAATTGGCCAATGAAAACCCTATGGATCATAACAGAAGACTGTCCGATACAGTGCTGGAAGATGAGCCTCCTAGGTTGGAAGGCACTCAAAATACACAGTGGCAGCAACCATGGACTCAAGCATACAAACAATCATGAAGATGGCACAGGGCTGGGCAACGTTTCGTTCTGTTGCACAAGGGATCGCCATGAGTCGGAGCTGACTCTACAGCAACTAACTACGTAACAGAGAAGGTTCCTGCCCTTTGTGGATCCTACATTCCAAAAGGGTGTTCTCAATACCAGAAGAGAAGGTAGCACGTCAGGTTGCCTGACAAAGCTAGAGTCCAGATTGTTTTTCTTTCAGACCCCAGAGTGTCACTTGTCCATTATTGCTACACTGTATGGCACACTCTGTCCGGTGTTTATTAAACAACACAGTTGGTTAAAATGGTTCCAGAAATAATACACTCTGTCTTACATGACATCGTCTTCCTCCATGATATATGCATCAATTTGAGAGTCAGGTTTTTAAGAGAACCTTGGCTAATTGGTAAGTATACCAAAGTGGAAGATTATGTCATATAAAAAATAGCTGAAAGAACGAGAGTTGTACAGTTGGAGAAGTTCTAGGAGTTGATATTTGCCTCTAAATAGCCATATTTTATATCTGGATGGTCATACTTATAAAAGGGAAGAGGCATTTGGTATGGCTATAGGCCATAAATGGAGTCCTCAAAACAAAGCAAAACAAAAAACCCGTTGCCATCGAGTCAGTTCCAACTCATGGCGACCCTATTGGACAGAGCAGAACTGCCCCACAGGGTTTCCAAGGAGTAGCTGGTGGATTCAAACTGCCAACCTTTTGGTTAGCAGCTGAGCTCTTAACCACTGTGCCACCAGGACTCCAAAATGGAGTTCCAGGGTGGTGCAAACGGTTAATGTGCTCTGCTGCTAACAGGAAGGTTAGAGGTTCAAGTCCACCCAGAGGCATCTCGGAAGAAAGGCCTGGTGATCTACTTCTGAAAAATCAGCCATTGAAAATTCTATGGAGTATAGTTTTACCTTGACACACACGGAGTCACCATGAGTTGGAATTAACTCGATGGCAATTGTTTGTTTTTTTCTTTTTGGATAGCCATAAATGGGTGCGTCGGGTGAAAGTCAGAAGGAAACCGATATGGGTCCAATAGAAGGAAGAAGTTTTTAATAAACAGATCTGTCTAAAAATGGAACAGACTGCCTTGTAAGGTAACGAGTTCTTGGTCACAGGAGGGGTTCCAGCAGAGGCAGATACCTCACCTGGACACTACCAGGAAGTTTGCAGATGCACAGAATCATTCCAGGTTACCACCAATTTTATGATGCAAGAGACTTCAAATCACACCAAAAAAATGCCTTGAACATCTCAGCTCTCATCATTTTAGCTTTAATGATCATACAATGATATAAACTCACTGCAGTAGAGTTGATTACAACTCACAGAGACCCTATAGGACAGGGCAGAACTGCCCCATAGGTTTTCCAAGGCTGTAAATCTTTATGGAAGCAGACTGCCACAACTTTCTCCCATGCAGGAGCTGATAGGTTCCAACCTCGGACCTTTCAGTTAGCAGCTGAGCACTTTAACCACTGCACCACCAGGGCTCCTTTATATAATGATATTAAATAGGCCATAATTTCCTTGGTTCCCTGCCACTTGGAGTCAGACAGAAACACTAAACACTGATTTCTGATTGCTATGCTGGGTTCTGGGGCATCAATTGACTTAAAAATGCCAACTGCCTTTGTGAAAAAGGAGGAGATTAGGTCCTGGAAATAAAAGTACACTGTAGTAATTACCCAAGGAAACCAGCCAAGAGGGCAAAAAAGGCCTGCAAATACTACTGACATTGGGAGCAAAAGAATCAGTCAGAGTAGGCAGGATTTCTAAAATGGCCTCTTAAAAATGTGCCCCCAGTCCACAGAACCTGTGAATATGATGAGATATCCCTTCTATGATTATATCATATGGCACAGTTGTCCTTAAAATAGAAAGATTATATTGGATTACTCAAACCAAAAAAAGCAAACCCATTGCCATTGAGTCAATTTTGACTCATAGTGACCCTACAGGACAGAGTAGAACTGCCCCCGTAGGGTTTCCAAGGAACGGCTGGTGGATTCGAGCTGCCAACCTTTGGTTTAGCAGTCAGGCTCTTAACTACTGCACCACCAGGGCTCCAGAGGATTATCCAGGTGGGCCAAATATAATCACCTGAGCCCTTAAAAGCAGAAAGCTTTCTTCAGCTGGTGGCAAAAGGGAAGTCAAAGAGAGTCAAAGCACAAGAAAGATCTGATGCACCATTGCTGACTTGAAGATGGAGGGGTCCACATGACAAGGAATGTGGGTGACCTTGAGAAGCTGAGAGTGGCTCCCAAACAACAGTCAACAAGGAAACAGGGACTTCAGTTCTACAATCATGAAGAACTGGATTCTACCAGCAACCTGAATAAGCCTGGAAACAGATTCTTCCCAGAACCTCCAGATGAAAGCCAGTCCAGCCAACACCTTGATTTCAGCCTTAGAAGACTCTGAGAATAGAGCCCTGCCTAGACTTCTGACCTACAGATTTATGAGCTAATAATCAGCTGTTGTCTTAAGCCAATAAGTGTGTGGCAATTTGTTATGCAGCGACAGATAACTAATACAGAATCCAAATGGTGAAGACGAAGCACTATAAACCAGACATAAGAGTTGGAATGGCCAACACTGAGTGACCACATCTCCACCAGCTAAGTGAACCAGATAAGTCTAGAACCAGAGAAGTCTGAGGAAACCCCAGTTGACTTAATTGAAACCATAGACAGGAAAGGCTCAACTCAATCAGGCAAGAAGGGTAAGGGGGAACTATCACTGTTGAAGTCCTGTACAATTAGCTACAGGAAATTGTCCAGCTGCTCAGAAGAAGGGGCTGCCCTGCAGCTGGTGACAACGGGGGTGAAGGAGGACACACTTGGGCTCCTGCTGTAATTTTGGGCACATACCCAAGTGCTGCCGACATCCAGATGCTTCACAGCCTTGGGGTTTTTGCACAGTAGTGCTCATGGTGATGGCACTTGGGGAGGAAGAGGGGCTGGGGCCCAGGGAAGCCCTGGCCAGCTCCCTCTCCAAGGCCAGGCCAGTGTTTATCTCCTAAGCTTGAAATCCACACAAAAGGAGAGCACCATGTTCTCAACCACTGGACATTCTGGCAGCCTTGGATGTTCACCCATACATCACTCACCTGGATTAGTGCAATAGCCTCTTAACTGGTCCCCCTGTTTTTGCTCCAGTCTCCACAGGGCCTATTCTCAGCACAGCAACTGAACAATCTTCTTAGAAAGTATGGGTCTGAACAAGTCATTCTCTATCAAAACCTTCTGATGGCCTCCCACCTCACTCAGAGTAAAATCCAAAGTTCTTCCAGTAACCTAAAGAGCCTCCGGGTTAGCCCACCACCACCCCTCTGAGCTTCTCTCCTAGCTTCTTCTCCTCACTCACTCCACTCTCTGATACTCTTAAAATTCACCAAGCACCCTTCAGCCTCCAGATCTTTGCACCTGCTCTCTATTTCCAGAATGCTCTTCTTGAGGCGAGGCCAAGATGGCGGAGTAGTCAGACACTTCCAGTGGACCCTCTTACAACAAAGACCCAAAAAACAAGCGAATTGATTATACATGGCAATCTGGGAGCCATGAACATCAAAGGCAGAGTTGAGGAACCGGACTGAGTGGCAGGGGGAGGGAGAAATGGTTCTGAAGCACCAAGGAGTTGCCAGACCTGACCCGGCGAAAGCCTGAGCCCTTCAGACCTGATCAGCTCAGGGGTGAGCAGTGGGGCAAGCAAGCAGCCATGCTCAGCAGGTGCATTTTCCGCACCAGGAGAAACCCAGCGCCAGAGCATCAGCACGGCCACCCAGAACCAGTGAGGAGCAGCCCTGTATCTGCAAAAGATAAGTACTTGCGTACGGCCTACTGCACAGATCAAAAACACCCCCCTTAGGGAAAAACCACTCTCCCATTTACCTCCCCGCTCCCTGCTCTGCACTGGGTCCCAGACTGGCTTCAGCAATTGCCAAGTCCCCTGGGCCGGAAGTGGGAACCGTCACACGCCCAGAGCCATTCTGCCTTGTAGAGTGAACAAATTAACAAATGGGGTAAAAATAAACTGCTGGCTCCCCTAAGCCAGAAACCCAGGGTAGGCACAGCTCCTTTGTCTAAGCACAGGAATAAGGGATCCACAGCCTTTGAGTGCCTTTCCCCCTGCATAGACTTGTGTGGGCCCATCTCAACAGCGAAGGCCCTCATTACTGCAGTACAACAGGGTATATACCAGAAGTCTTACTTCAACTCTTTCAGCTGTGAAGTGGCAGGTTCTTGACATTTGACACTGCTCTGCCCATTAAGCAGGGTCTTCACCTACCCACATCAGGGGCCTGAGGACTGGTGGTTCCACCCACACCACCTAGTCACCTGTGATAAGGGCCCAAGAATGAGAGGTGCCCACCAGTCCCTACTGCCAATAGCATTAGGTGCTCATACTCTGGCTGCAAACCCACTCACCTACATGCTCTAGGGAACAGGGAAACACCTTCTTCCTGGACACTCAGGTGTGGCCATCAGCCCCCTGCCTTGCTCAGAGTGTGTCCCCCTGACGTGGCCAGATGCCTGTGCCTACACCGCTTACCCATGCCTCTCCAGGACTATAAGTGAGAGCTTATACCACACACTTGCTGGCTATCTACCTGGGCACCTGAGCTGAATCCATACAGGAGGAGTGGGCAGACTCCTGAGCTCACATACCTAGTAACAGACCTAACCACCTAGTGACAGGACATAAGAGCTTCAAAGGTGCCAATAAATCAAACTAGCTCATACAAGCAGCCCATTTGGGCATATCAAAACAAAATAAGAAGCTAGGACACAGTAAGCAAACATAAAATAAATAAACATAATAACGTATTGATGGCTCAGAGACAACAGTCAATATCAATTCACATAAAGAGGCAATCCATGATGGCTTCAGCAAGCTCCCAAAATAAAGAATCTGGAAATTTTCCAGACGAGGAAAATTTCTTGCAATTACCGGAGGCAGAATACAAAAAATTAATATACAGAACTCTTCAAGAAATTAGGAAGGAAATTAATCAAAATGCAGAACACGCAATAGAGGAAATTAAAAAGACTAGAGAAGAGCATAAGGACAAATTTAACAGGCTGCAAGAATCCATAGAGAGACAATAATCAGAAATCCAGAAGATTAACAATAAAATTTCAGAATTAGACAACTCAATAGAAAGTCATAGGAGCAGAATTGAGGC
>NW_004444018.1:3648016-3649243 GCF_000243295.1 Trichechus manatus latirostris
ACACCAACAAAGAGAACCTCAAAGATGAAATCACCAAATCAATACCATTTACAATAGCCCCCAAGAAGATAAAATACTTAGGAATCAATCTAACCAGAGACATAAAAGACCTATACAATGAAAACTACAAGACACTGCTGCAAGAAACCAAAAGAGACCTGCATAAGTCAAAAAACATACCTTGCTCATTGATAGGTAGACTCAACATTGTGAAAATGTCAACTCTACCCGAAGAGATCTACAGATACAATGCAATCCCAATCGAAATTCCAATGGTATTCTTTAATGAGATGGAGAAACAAATCACCGACTTCATATGGTTAGGGAAGAGGCCCCAAATAAGTAAAGCTTACTCAAGAAGAAGAACAAAGTGGGAGGCCTCACACTACCTGATTTTAGAACCTATTATACCACCACAGTAGTCAAAACAGCCTGGTACTGGTACAACAACAGATACATAGACCAGTGGAACAGAATTGAGAATCCAGACAGAAATTCATCCACCTGTGAGCAGCTGATATTTGACAAAGGCCCAAAGTCCATTTACTGGGGAAAAGACAGTCTCTTTAACAAATGGTGCTGGCATAACTGGACATCCATCTGCAAAAAACTGAAACAAAACCCATACCTCACACCATGCACAAAAAAACTAACTCAAAATGGATCAAAGACTTAAATATAAAATCAAAAACAATAAAGATCATGGAAGATAAAATAAGGACAATGCTAGGAGCCCTAATACATAGCATAAACACAATACGAACCATAAGTAACAATACACGAGCACCAGGAGAGAGACCAGATAACTGGGAGCTCTTTAAAATCAAACACTTATGCTCATCAAAAGACTTCACCAAAACAGTCAAAAGACAACCACAGTCTGGGAAAAATTTTTGGCTATGACAAATCCGATCACCATCTCATCTCTAAAATCTGCAAGATACTGCAAAACCTCAACAACAAAAAGACAACCCAATTAAAAAATGGGCGAAGGATATGAACAGACACTTCGCCAAAGAAGATATTCAGGCGGCTAGCAGACACATGAAGAAATGCTCATGATCATTAGCCATTAGAGAAATGCAGATCAAAACTGCAATGAGATATCATCTCACCCCAACAAGGCTAGCACTAATCCAAAAAACACAAAATAATAAATGCTGGAGAGGTTGTGGAGAGACTGGAACACTTATACACTGTTGGTGGGAATGTAAAATGGTACAACCA
>NW_004444018.1:3650439-3680092 GCF_000243295.1 Trichechus manatus latirostris
TCACAGTATGGGGAGAGCAATCAGGGTCACATAACAATGTATGTACAAATTTTTGTATGGGAAAAATAAAAAAATAAAGAAGAATGCTTTCTCCCAAATATACACATAGCTCTCTCCCTCGCTTACTTCAGGCCTCTGCTCAATATCACCTTATCTGACAGACCTTCCCAGGCCACCCTATAAAGAATAGTACTCTTCTTTACTCTGTTCCACTCTCCAATCCCCCTTACCCAACTTTATTTTTCTACATAGTCTTCATCATCACCTAACATAATTTTTATTTGAGTTCTTACTGTCAGTCTCTTCCCATTAGAATATAAGCTCCACGAGCTTATCTTGTCTCATTTGCTGCTGTTTCCCAAAATCTTCTCACAGTACCTTGCACAGTAAATATCTGATGAATGATGACAGGAAATCATTAATTTCCTTTGAATGTTGGATGGTCAAATTAGGTCAGCTAGATTCAAACAACAAGCAAGAATGCACTCAGGAGGCCACAAAGGAGTGGGATGTCAGAGTTGCTGCAAGAAGTTCTAAAGACATACTTTCTTTATTCATTCTCTCAGTAAACAATTTCTACGCACCTGTTCTGTGCCAGGCTGGAGTATGTCATGAGAATTTCTTCCACAGTGAAGAACAAGAGCATCCTTCCTACAGTAGTGCATTGTGGAAGGGCTATTTTACAACGATTTGCATAGAAGCAATAGAATGGTCTAGAAATATCCATTCTGTTGGAAATTCTTGTAAGAAACAACATAAATCTATAAACAGGTGAGAAAGCTAAGAATTGCTATCTTGGAAGCCTGCCTTCTCTCTTGCTTTTTCTGGACTAGTCATTTTCTCAATTTACCTACTTGTTTGTCTTCTTTGGGCTCCTCAGTTTAGAATGAGTCCACAAGAAGGAACTTCCTCTGCCAGCCAAATGGAAAAGTGCTCAAGAAGGATACCAAAGGCTGCATAAAACCAGTCTTTTGTGTTTTATGTTGTGGAGTCAACTCCAACTCATAGCAACTCCATGTGTGCCAGAGTAGAACCGTGCTCCACAGGGTTTTCAGTGACTGATTTTCAGAAGTAGATCACCAGGCCTTTCTTCCAAGGTGCCTCCTGGTAAACTCGAACCTCCAACTTTTCAGTTAGCAGCCAAGCACTTAACCATTTGCACCACCCAGGGACTCCAAAAGCTGGATCAGCCCCAGTTAGTGTCTCGCTAATGCTCTAAGATCAGCCAAGTGCTGAGGCCACCAGATCAGCAGCTGGGGCCATTCTGTTTACTAACAGGATGACTTACAGATTGGGCTGGGATTTTGCTGGCTGAGCAGAGTGGTGACAGGACAGGTGGCCTGAGAGAGCCAGAGGAAACAGGAGAACTACCAAGGTCCTCCTAATAAAGTGATCAGATTTCCAGCTCATGACTCTACAGCTGCACAATGCACCTGGTCTGCATTTTCAGCACATGAACCGTGTTTTCAAAAAGGTCAACTTCCAAATCATCAAAAAGTGATCTGCTCAGGGCACTGCTTGAGCACGTCATGAAGAACATTCCCAAACAGTGTTCCTTCTCTATGCATATTCCACCCTGAGCTGCCTACATATTTAAGTTTCTTCTAAAGATGCAGGAAGGAAGTTTTGTGGCCTAAAAGGTTCAGTGTCCTGGCATCATGGTTTTATGGATTTAGAGACTGCAGGTTCTCCACGATCCCATAGATCACGGCTACAGAAGAATTCGTGAGAGCGCCAAAGGCCCCCCTCCACATAGGAGCCTCACTCTCAAAGAGACAAACTTCTGCCAATAAGAATGTCAAATGGGAAGGTGGAGACCCCAGAGATGATTTGAGCATTCCACGCAGAAGGAACGTTCCATTCACCAACTCACGATGAATGTCTACTTCACAGCTCGGCCTCATCACACAATGGGCAGCATCAGTGCTGGTCAGCTCTGAGCTCCTGAGATGCAGCAGGAAGACACAATCACTCATCTTGCAGAAATTCTGTGAATGGCCTAGGCCTATCTTGTTCTCAGACATTTGGGACTGTTTTCCAAAAATTCCCAAAGATCCTAAATTTTCACCTGGCTCTGTGTATTTACTGTTGTTGGTTGCCACTGAGTCAGCTCCAACTCATAGCAATCCCATGTACAACAAAATGAAACACTGCCCAATCTTGCACCATCTTCATGATCACTGGAATGTTTGAGTCCATTGCTGCAGCCACCGTGTAATAGTTTCCAACCTAAGGGGTGTGTCTTTTAGCACTATATTGGACAATATTCTGTTGTGATTCATAGAGTCTTCATTGGCTAATTTTGAAAAGTAGATCATCAGGCCTTTCCTCTTAGTTTTAGTCTGGAAGCTCCACTGAAACCTGTCCACTTGCGTGACCCTGCTGGTATTTGAAATATTGGTGACATAGCTTCCAACATCACAGCAAAATGTAAGCCACCACAGTATGATAAACTGAAGGATGGGTAGTGGTCTGTGAGTTTATTATTTATTTTTAAAAAATGGTACTGGTACAATGACAGACACATAGATCAATGGAACAGAATCGAGAACCTAGACATAAATCCATCCACCTATGGTCAGCTGATCTTTGACAAAGGACCAAAGTCCATTAAATGCAGAAAAGATAGTCTATTTAACAAATGGTGCTAGAACAACTTGACCAAGGCAAAGTCATAGAAGCATTACAGACACATCCAAACATCCTGAGGGACTGAGTTACTGGGGCTGAGGGCTGGGGACAAGGTTGTGGGGGTCATCTGGGTCAACTGGCATAACAAAGCTCATAAAGAAACTGTTCTACATCCAACTTTGGTGAGTAGGTCTGGGGTCTTAAAAGTTTGCAAGTGGCCATCTAAGATACATCTACTTGTCCCATCCCATCTGAAGCAAAGGAGAATGAAGAAAACCAAAAACACAAGGGAAATATTAGTCCAAAGGACTAACGAGCCACATGAACCACAGCCTCCACCAGCCTGAGCCCAGAAGAACTAGATGGTGCCCAGCTACCACCATCAATAGATAGGGATCACGATAGAGGGCCCCAGACAGAGCAGAAGAAAAATGTAGAACAAAATTCAAATTCACAAAAAAAGACCAGACTTACCGGTCTGATAGAGACTGGAGGAACCCCCAAGACATGACCCCCAGACAACCTGCTAACTCAGAACTGAAGCCACTCTCGAAGTCTACCTTTCAGCCAAAGGTTAGACAGGTCTATAAAACAAACGGAAACCCTGGTGATGTAGTGGTTAAGAGCTTGGCTGCTAACCAAAAGGTCAGCAGTTTGAATTCACCAGACACTCCTTGGAAACTCTATGGGGCAATTCTACTCTGTCCTATAGGGTCACTATGAGTTGGAATCGACTCAACAGCAATGGGTTTAAAACAAACAACCACACACATGAGGAACGTGCTTCTTAGTTCAACCAAGTATACAAGACCAAATGTGCAACACCTGCCCAAAGGCAAAGATGAGAAAGCATGAAAGGACAAGAAACCTGGACAAACAGACACAGGGAATCTGGGGTGTAAACAGTAACGGGAGAGTGCTGACGCTTTAGACCAAGGAGTAAACATGACATGGGGAGGTTTATTTGGTTCTTCCAGATACCTTATCTTAAAAGGTATTTCCAAGAAGGCAACAGCGACGGGTTTCTCCAATTGTTCCTTGGAAGGTTCTTTAGGATAGAAAGGAAGCTCAGAGAGGGTGTTAGTGGTTAAGAAGGTAGACCAGTAAAAAACCTGTTGCTGTTGAGTCAATTCCAACTCATAGCGACCCCATAGGACAGAGAAGAACTGCCCCATAGGGTTTCCAAGGAGCAGCTGGTGGATTCAAACTCCTGACCTTTTGGTTAGCAGCTAAGCTCTTAACTGTGCCACCAGGGCTCGCAACACATAGCAGATACTTAAAAATATTTGTTGAATCGATGAAAGCACCAACTATTTGCCAGGTACTACTCTGACGAATTTTACAATCTTTAGCTAATTTACATTCTTTGCCTCATGTAAAGTTGTTTTTCCTCCCAGTGTATTTTTTTGTTTGTTTGTTTGTTTGTTTTCAGTCTAAGTTAAAGCGAGATCTTTGGCAGGCTGAACATCTTCTAAAAGTTCAGTGGATTAGCAGCAGCAGCAGCCACGGCCAGAAAGATTCAATATCAGCAACTGACCCTGAAGAGTGGGGCTGAGAAGAGAAGGAAGGTGTAGTGTTATTAGATTTGTCTACTTTAAGCTAGAATAAATCGCAAAGCTGAGTAGCCACTGTCAATCCTCAGGACCAGCTCATTTGATTGCTTGGCCATGTGGTCCTCATCCTGGGAAAAGCAGGGAGCTGATGGCAGCAGAAATCGTTGGGATTCATGGCATGCTCCCAGAGTTATTTTCCAGTCCCTCCGTAAATCTTCATTTTCTCCCACAGCAAAATAGTTCCAAGGATGGTATATCTCTCAGTACTACTTCTTACAACTGCACGTGAATCTACAAGGATCTCAAAATAAAAAGTTCAAAAGTACACAGTTCAGAGATTTGGCTCTGCTTATCTACTCACCCTTGGGGACATAGAAAAGCTGGAAAACATACACACCTTCGGTGCTGGGGGCGGGAATCCCTGGGTGGCCAAATAGTTAAGCGCTTGACTACTAGCCAAAGGTTGGTGGTTCGAACCCAGCCCGAGGCGCCTCAGAAGACAGCTCTGGCGATCTGCTTTCAAAAGGTCACAGCCTTGAAAACCCTATGGAGCACAGTTCTACTTTGAGACACATGGGGTTGACATGATTCAGAATCAATTAGATGCGGCAACCAGTTTTTGTTTTTGTGCTGGGGTCTTCACATACGTGCCCTCATAAACACACTTGTGACCTCAGAAACTCTAATAACTTATGGGTCATGGGTATGACAGGAAAACATACGTTACTGGCTTTTTAAAGTAAATTGTTTTAATTCTCTTTTTCCTTTTGGATTGTATGATAATTAAAAATGGAAACTGTAAAGTAGAAGGTGACTAAATAATGAAACCTGGGGCAGGGGTTTGGTCATGGTCCCCCGGGGCCTGACAGACTGGAAAGGCTCAAGGGTGCCTGGTGCCCCCTAGACATGAGGCTGCCTGAGCGGAAGGTTCCAGAGACAGTCCAGCTCTCCTCACTTGTTCAAATGTTAACCCTCGGCAGACCATCCAGACACCTGAGGAAAAAATGTATAGTCAAGATGATAGGTGGAAGCCCTCAGGAAAAGGCAAATCCAAACCACAATGAGATACCACTTCACACCTACTAGGTTGGCCACAACCTAAAGGAAGATAATAGCAAGTATGACCGGCAAAGATGTGGAGAAATTGGAACCCTTATACACTGCTGGTGAGAATGTAAATTTGTGCAGCCACTTTGGAACACAGTTAGGCGGCTCCTCAAAAATTTAAACATAGAGGTACCATATGACCCAGCAATTCCACTTCTAGGTCTACACCCAAGATAAATGAAAATATACGTCCAGACAAATGTTCATAGCAGCATTATTCACAATAGCCAACAAGTGGAAACAACCCAAACATCCATCAACTGATAAATGAATAAATAAAATATGGTATATTCATACAATGGAATGTTATTTAGCAATAACAAGGACTGAAGTCCTGATACATGCTACAACGCAGATGAACCTTGAAAACATTACACTAAGTACAAGAAGCCAGTCAGAAAAGATCCCGTATTGTATGATTCCATTTATTTGAAATAACCACAATAGGCAAATCCACAGAGACAGAAGTAGGTTAGTGGTTGCCTAGGGTTGGGGGAGGAGTCCTGGTGACACAGTGGTTAAGCATTTGGCTGCTAAATGCAAGGTCGGCGGTTTGAACCCACCAGCCACTCTGCAGGAGAAAGATGTGGCAGGCTGCTTCCTTAAAGATTACAGCCTTGGAAACCCTATGGAGCAGTTCTACTCTGTCAGAGTCAGAATCAACTTTGATGGCAATGAGTTAGGGCTGGGGGGACTTGGGGTTGCTAGGAGGGTGCTGGCTAAGGGGGATGAGGTTTCGTTTTCGGGTGATGAAAACGTTCTAAAATTAACTGTGGTGATGGATGTAACTGTGAATATACTAAAAGCCACTGAATTTTACACTTTAAATGGGTGAATGGTATGGTATTTGAATTATATGACAATAAACTGTCTAAAAATAATAATAAATGCGGGAGGATCCCACTCTACTCCTAACAGCACTGTCCCTCTCCAAGAAGATACACTTGGTCCCTCTTAAAAGGTTTCACCCTGGTGGGGCTTATCAGTAAGCTAAGACTAGGAGAGCAGTTGGGACTGAATTCTGCCAGATTGTAGCCCTTCCTTGCTGAGGTGAGTGTCTCACTTAGGAGATGACTAGGAAGACTGAATGTCAGGCATTTTACAAAATAGAATATGCTGAGTAAATTCACTATAATAGGCTCACTTGGTCCTCAGCGGTCTCACAGCCAAGGAGGAGGGAGAGCAGCGAGGCTCAGAGCCGGACCAGAGAAGGGGGGAGTTTGCCGACACAAGGGTGCTCATTATGCCTCTTATTTCTCTCTGCTTAATCTGTCCTGGTAGGAAAATGGATCAAACTGAGTGCTTTCTGAACATCCAGAATGGTGGAAGGGCTCTCAGGTATTCTGCAAAATATGATATAATAAAAATACTCGCAAGCACTGTGGGGCCATTTGGAGAGTCACAAAAAAGTGAAACATATGGCTGATTGCTTAAAGGTTGATTTTCTCCACCATCCATTAAGAGAAAAAATAAATAAGTAACTGCTGAACCTCTTGGCTTTAATTTCGTGCACAGTTTTCAGTTAGGATTCAATGCGTTGAAGCATTTCTGCCTCGGCACCCAAATAATTCACAACTGCTCAAAATCTCCAGCATGAATCCATGTCAGGGATAAACCCGTTCTCCGAAGCAGCTGCTGGCAGGGATGTGTGGGAGGCACCATCTAAATTCCTGAAGAGCAGCTGCTATGTATGCCACCAAACTCCAACAGTCACCTGGAAGGCGGAAACCTGCTTCTTCAATCCTTAGTAATGTTTTTTGTACTAACATTATTCGAAAATTGTACTTCCCGTGTATCACTGAATGTAATGGCAACAGTAGTGACATAAACAACTAGTAAAGTTAAAATTATACTTTAAATTACAATATCATACACACAGCCTAAATATATTTGCATTTCCATAGTTTCATGTGGTTAAAGTGAAAATTCGGTAAGAAAACAAGAGAATTTGAAGTAAAGACGTTTAAGAACTGCATCAAAATTATGTTTGTTTTAACATTAAACTTTACCGTTACATGAGATACATTAATGGATTAGGTTTGCATTATTTAATGAACTGAGTTCACTTATTTATCCTTTCAGTTAACCAATAATTTCACTGAGCACCGACAGTGTTGTGGACACCGAGAATGTTCTAGACACTGGGATGCAGGAGTATGCCTGCTCTCATGGAGCTTCCAGTCTAGCGGGGAAGACAGACCACAAACAGGTGCACAAATCAATGAGCAAGTTAAGAAACAGCCATAAATGCTATGACAAAAGTGACCGGGGTTATGTGATGGGGAGTGGCTGAGAGTGCTGCTTTAAAAAGAAGAATTCAATAGTGTGTGTGATGAGGCATAAAATGTTGTTTTTTAATAAATGCTTACTGGCTGATCAGTTCATTGATTGGAAAATTGAGGTAAACTGTGCAAAGTTCTCCTGCAGAAAGGGGCTAAAGCAGCAACACAGGGACTACCACGGTGACATATGCATCGATTAGTGTCCACTACAGATCACACCCACATCCTGCCTGAGTAAACCTCTGGTCCTTCCCTTTCTGCTCTCCTCCGCCCCAGGCCAGGCTCCTTTCCACTTGATCCTTGCTCTCCAGAGTCTTCTGGGATCTAAGTAGGAATTCCTTCCTAGAAGGAACCTCACCTATCAGATGCCTTTCAGCATGGCCAACCGTTCTGCTCATGTCACTGAGGGAGTGGAATTTTAAACAGGGCCCTCAAGAGGAAAGGTCCTCTTTGAAAACTTCCTAAGACGGCAAGACACAGAGGCAGGCAGAGAAAGGAGGAGAGAGTGTGACAGTTCTTCATTTTTACCTGTCACATCACAAAGGAGGAGAAATAAAGACACCCCCAAAAACTGGGGCATGGCTATCAACCATCCCAGTGCAGATACAAACCCACCAAAGAGATTAAAGGAGCTTAGAGAAAAAAAATAGTGTGCTCTAACATTTCTGGAAAGAAGAAGAAAATTCTGGAAGGATGTACCTAAAAAAAAAAAATCTGTGGAGAGTAGGTAACCCTTGAGCAGTACATCTGGGGTCGGATGTGGGAGGAGGAATTATTTTTCATTGGAGAATCTTTTATGCTATTTGAATTTTTACCATGTGCTTTTAGAAGAATTATTAAAGAGAAAATATGCTATTTCCCAAATAAATGACAGGGGAAAAACTGCCAATTTGAGAGGCGCTGTTTATTTATCACTAATTACAAACTTTAGGAGTTAATTTCCTTTTTCTAAATCATTGTATGTCACTTATTTCTCGGTACTACCAAAGAGAAAACATAGCTACACTAACCAAGCACATGTAAACAGACATCTTAGCATGAAGTGAAAAGAAAATGAAAATGGGAGAGTTAGTTCAGTCCATAGGAGTTCCAAGGAGCACCTGGTGGATTCAAGCTGCAGACCTTTTGGTTAGCAGCCGAGCTCTTAACCACTGTGCCACTAAGGCTCCATCTAACAATAAAAGCACATACATTTTCTTTAAACTTTCTTATTGTTTTTAAAAGTAATACATGCTTGCCAAAGTTTCAAGTAGCACAAAGTATATAGACCAAGGGGTCCTTGAGTGGTGCAACTGTTAACGTACGAGGCTGCTAACCAGAAGGTTGGAGGTTCAAGTCTACCCTGAAGTGCCTCAGAAGCAAGGCCTAGCAAACTACTTCTGAAAAATCAGCCACTGAAAGCCTTATGGAGCACAGTTCTACTCTGACACACACGGGGCCGCCATGAGTCAGAACTGACTCAAAGACAGGTTACATTGAACAACGCAGGAAAGTCTTCCTGTACTACTTCTTGACCCGGACTCTCAATTCTACTCTCCTTCCAGCTGTCACTAACCTGGTTAGAAGCTAATGTTGTTCTGTCCACTATGGTAGCCACTGGAACACATGGGTATTTTAATTTTAATTAATGTAAATTAAATAGCATTGAAAATGCAGCTCCTCAATCACACTAAACCAAAAAACCCTGTTGCCGTCAAGTTCATTCTGACTCATCGCAACCCGACAGGACAGAGGAGAACTGCCCCATAGGGTTTCCAAGGAACAGCTGGTGGACTCGAACTGCTGACCTTTTGATTAGCAGCCAAACTCTTAACCACTGCTCCATCAGGGCTCCACTGGGCCACCAGGGCTCCAATCACATCAGTCACATTTTAAGTGCTCAATAGCCATGTGAGGCCAGTGGCTACCGAACTGGATAGCACAGATATAGAACGTGTTCATCATTGCGAATGTTCTAGCAAATACTGCTGGTCTAATGTGAATAAAGAGGACTTTTTTAATTCCTCTCATCTCTATTTAACACATTTCCTGGAACTCCTCAGCGACCTTTGTCGGGCCCTCTCTGGTGTGCTGAGAACTAAGCTAACAGGTTAATGGGGGTGTGTTGCCTTGGAAAGCTCCCCCGATTTCCTGATCTGTAATCAGGAAACACTTGCTTCATTATTGGCTCACTGGAAGTCACAGGTTATGGGACCGTGACCACCCCCAAGAACACATATAAGTTTAGAACCTTAACTAAGAACTGGCAAGTTCCAACATACTCTTGGGGTGATGCTTTTCACAAAGCACCAAGACATCCAGAGCCTGAGACAAAAATCACAACCTATCTCACCTTTAGCTCTAGATGTATTAGCCAAGCTAAACCAAAAAAAAACAAACCATTGCCATCCAGTGGATTCCGACTCATAGCGATACTATAGGACAGAGTAGAACTGCCCTGTAGGGTTTCCAAGTAGTGGTTCGTGATTTCGAACTGCCGACCTTTTGGTTAGCAGCTGAGCTCTTAACCCACTGCACCACCAGGGCTCCAAACAAAACAATTCTTCAGGTCCTTTTGTGTCATACAAACCACACCTCAATGAGGCTGCCTTAATTACCAGTTGCTGTTGAGTTGATTTCAACTCATAGTAACCTCGTGTGTGTCAGAGTAGAACTGTGCTCCACAGGGTTTTCAATGACTGATTTTTCAGAAGTAGATCACCACCAGGCCTTTCTTCCAAAGCACCTCTGGGTGGACTAGAACCTCCAATCTTTCAGTTAGCAGCCAAGCGTGTTAACCATTTGCACCACCCAGGGACTGTCTTAATTAACTTCCTAATAAATAGTAGCCAATATTGTTTTCTACACTTCCGCTGTCCACTCCATTGTCTGCACAGACTGAGCAGGGAACTGCCAACTTGCACAGCCCGTTATGGACCTCTCTATGGACATATAAACTCATAATGTATTTCTTTTAGTTCTCCAACAACACCATGCCTTTGTCTAGAATGCCCTTCTTTCCCTAACTGCACCGCCCTCAACACAGTCCCCCAATTTATTGGACAGACAATGCCTACTCATTCTTTACAATTCATCTCGGACATCATCTTCTCCAAAAAGCCTTCTCTGCCCTTCCCAGGTTGGATTAGGAGCCTACATTGACTGTTCCAGAATATCTATAAAGCAGAGACTTTCAGAGTGAAAATTTGGTAGGAAGCAGAGGAGGGGGATGGATGATATCTTAAAACTACATTTTATATCAAGGTACAGTTTTTGCTGGGAATTTGCAAGGAAAATAGCAAATTCTTAAAGATGCTTTATTCACACTTTAAGTGTGATTGAGAAAATATCAAAGACCCATTTCAAAGAATATCATTTTAAGAAGTAGAATAAAGGAGGGTTATGCCTTCCCCCAAGCCACACTTTGGCTCTACTACTGGCTCCTCTATGTGCTCCAGTAACACCCTGGTGTGTTTCTATTACAGTAGAACCACCTTGGATCTGCTTATGTGTCTGTCTCTTCTACTAGACTGGCAGAGACCATACCCTTATTTATCTTTGTATTTCTAGTACCCAAAACAGTCCCCAACAGAGGTGCTCAGTAAATGTTTGTTGGGTGGATGGATGGATGAATTGGTGGGTGGGTGAATGGAAGGGCAGATGGGTAGATAGATGGGTGAGCAGCAGGTGAACAGGTGAGTGGGTGGGCAGGTTGGTGAATGGATGGATGGGCAGATGGATGGATGGAAAGCTATGAGAAGACATTCTCTTAAGTCTTCAATTCTTCCTTCATACTAAAATCTCCTAAAGAGTAAGACCTTGAATCTCAATCTTTCTTTCTCTCTCCCTCTTTCTCTCTTTCTGCTTCTCTCTCCATTTTGCAGAAACACCCAGAAAGTGCTTTATATTTGACAACTGCTCAATAGAGACAGAAAAAGCTGTCATTTCCTACCCAGTGAGTGTACCAAAGAAAGGCTGGGGGAATGGAAGAAAAGAATCCTTAACGACATATATTGGATAAAAGCCTCCCTTTCTCTAATGGAGGTACAGTTTGGAGACAAACCTAAACCACCTTCCTCTCTGTGGCATATGATTAAAATCTGCTTTGTTCTTCTAATCTGCTATTCTCAAATTACCACACTGCTGCTGGCGCTGCAAACTCAGACTTCGCAGCTGCCCTTGACTTACCGTACAACTTTTCTCCTTTTTTTTTTTTTTTTTCCTTTTAATCAGCACTGAACCAGGAAGGTGCCATCTACACCTGGTGGAGACATGGTGTCCCCAAATCTGGAGACAAAAGATGTCGTTCAAGGTGCCCCTTCCCCACCCCTGCCCCCACCCCACCCCTGTGTCACGATGTCCCTTCAGCAGAAATACATCTCCCTCGAGGTTTCGGAACACGAGGTGAGGTTATTCTTGATGAGGCTCCAGGTGGTATGAAAGAAACTGCACTCTTGTTCCCACCCCTGACTCTAGAGATTTTATTACTCTTGTGCCTAAACTTTCAAAACAAAGAGATCCTGACAAGGGTGTAGCTAGTGCTTAACCAAAAAAACACTTTGTTTTCATATTTTACCACAGTCTGGGATTGCTAAAATTTCAGCTTCCAGGACCAGTCTCAAAACTATAAGGTAAATCACCAATAGAGAATTCTACTGACATCATCTTTCTTTTTTTGTTTGTTTCTTTCCAGTTTCTTGGGAGTTAATTTGAAATTTCAGCCTACAAGCAATCGAAGACTGTACCACGCCAAAAACGTAAAGAAAAAAGGGGAAAGGTCTAGCAATATTACACAGCAACATACTGAGAAATACATGATGAGTTAAATGCAATTTTCATTTGGCTATGCATTCAGCCACACGATGGAAAAAGAAAGTACAGGGGAAGAACTAAAACTGTGTCCTTGGATGATGGTTCTAAGGCATCAATATGCTTTCTTTATCCAGAAATGTGGTCACCGTATGGTTTCTCTCTTGCACTATTAAAAAAAAGTTGTCAGCGGAAACCTTGAAAACATTATGCTAAGTGAAATAAGCCACACACAAAAGGACAAATATTGCATGATCCCACTTATATGAAATATCTACAATAGCAAATGCAGAGAGACAGAAAGTAGATTAATGGTTACCAGGAGCGGGGGGAGGGCGAATGGGTAGTTATTTCTTTTTTTCTCTTTTTTTTTTTTTTATTGTGCTTTAGGTGACAGTTTACAGCTCAAGTTAATTTCTCACACAAAAATTTATACACATACTGTTTTGTGACATTTGTTGCAATCCCCGCAATGTGACAGTACACTCCCCCTTTCCACCCAGGGTTCCCTGTGTCCATTTGACCAGTTCCTGTCCTTTCCTGCCTTCTCATCCTGCCTCCAGACAGAAGATGCCCATTTGGTCTCATATATCTGACTGAACTCAGAAGCACGTTCCTCACGTGTATTATTTTTTGTTTTGCAGTCCTGCCTAATCTTTGTCTGAAGAGTGGGCTTCAGGAATGGTTTCAGTTCTGGGGGCCATAGTTTTGGGGGGGTTGTTATTTCTTAATGAGTGCAAAGTTTCTGTTTAGGGTGATAAAAAAGCTTTGTATACAAATAATGGTGATGGTTGCACAACATTGTGAATATAATTAATGCCACTGAATTGTAAACTTAAAATTGGTTAACATGGCAAATTTTATGTTATACATATTTTACCATAATAAAAAAAATATTTTTAACCGTCAGTGGAAAAAAAATCCATCATTTGAACTACCAAGGGAGATTCAGAAAAAGTATTGCTATACTACTCAGGGTATCAAGAAGAACATGAGTGAAGAAAGAGGTTGCCACTCAACCAAGAGCCAGTTAACACCCAACACCACCATAGTATTGTAGAGGACACTTACCCACAGGCATAAATCACAGAACTAGCACTATTTTCAAAACAAAGGGCAGTAATATGTGCATCGCTGTTGTTAGCTGCTGTCCAGTTGACCCTTGACTCATGGCGACCCCATGCACAAGGGAACAAAACGCTGCCTATAGTCCTGCACCATCCCCGTGCTCTGATCAGACCATTGTGATATACAGGGTTTTCACTGGCTGATTTTCAGAAGTAGATTGCCAGGCCTTTCTTCCTACTCTGTCTTAGTCTGGAAGCTCAGCCAAAACCTGTTTATCATCATAGCAACATGCACGCCTTCGACACTGACAGGTGGTAGCTGCACATGGGGTGCATTGGTCAGGAATCGAACTCAGGTCTCTTACATGGAAGGCAAGAATTCTACCACTGAACCACCACTGTCCCCTACCTAACAGGTGTAAAAATAAGTCAAAAAATAACATCAAGGAAGAATTATTAACCAAGTTCTTAATGAAGTTTTTGTCCTTTCTTCTATTAATAAGGCTAATTAGTTACTGATTTTTGATACTGCTTAACTTTATTATGACATCCGTTAATAAATGATACTGTGTTTGAATTTTCACTTTTTGCGTGTGAAGACCTTGGTTCAGTCAATCCTTTCCAGACCAACATTTATCTTCAAGGCCTACAGCCTTAAGCAACAAATTATGCATCTGAGCTGAGAGCTAATAAACCAAACTTTGATTTGTTAACATGCTAACTGCTTTCCCTTGCTACAGAATAATTACATTTCAAACCTTAGCATAACGCAGAGCTATATTCAGACCTAATTCTATTGTACATCTAAGATCCAGGTCATTAAATTACTATATTAGATTATTTCTTTGGACGATTTTACAGAACTTCAATTTATCTTAATTAACATTCACAATAACCACCGGGAAAACAAAATTTTGTTTTAGCGGGTATCAGAGACATAAATAAATATTAAGTAAAGAATAAATATTGCAGCATAACTTGAAAAGGTGGTCCTCATAGAACATGTTTACTCTAATTTTATAACATATTTATCTGATTTTAAAATGGATGGTCTATTTAATGTTCATACTACTGCCAGAAAGGTAACTTCCCTACAATGAAAACCCTATGCTTTGTAACTCAGAATTTCAAAACTGAGAGAGGTCGTTTTTCATTTATTAGTCCAACCTAGGGCATGGAGATTAAGATGAGAAAACGCTTTTCCACTGATAACTGTGATTTGGCGGCCCTATCTGCAGAAGAAAATGGAGACCAGCTCAGGTTTAAGTCAGAGCTGCACAACAAAAGAAAAATGATCAAATACCTTTGGAAGGAATTCCACAGCTCATAAGCCATTGGTTGATCTACAAGGATGCCCCAAGCAGACATACAGACAATGAAGGAACCCTCATACCTCATGGTTTCTACCACCACTTGCATGAACTTTCTTTTTAGCTGCCGTCAGGTCAGCCCCCTGACTAGGGATGATTACCTAATAATCAAGGCGAGCAGGCACTTAGGGCATCAACAAAACAGGGGCACCAGCTGTCCAAAGCAAAGGCCCATAGATGCCAAGCAGACAGGACACAAGGAAAAGCGAGCACCACAGTGGAAGAGAACTGGCAGCGCACTAAATGAAATTGATACCAGCTCCAGTACATGAGAATGTGCCAGCAGGAAATAAAGCTTACACAGGGTCATAAGGGTGTCCACATGCAAGGTTGTTTAAGCTATGAGGCCCCTCGACTTCAACACCTTCTTTGACATCTTTGTCCTACGGTTCCCTCCTGTGTAACTGAAACTCTTTATCTAGGCGGGTATCTTGGGAGTATACTCACATATCCTATTTGAATGCATGAGTGAGCAAAGGAGGGGGCATCACAGATTATCAGTGTTTAGGGCCCTCACATGCCATATTCCAGCCCTGCCCTAGACGCATGGCAACCCCATGCACAACAGAATGAAATGCTGTCTAGTCTTTTGCCATCCCCAGGATCGGCTGCAGATCGGACTGTTATGGTCCATCCATAGGGATTTAATCAGCTGATTTTCGGAAGTAGATTGCCAAGCCTTTCTCTCTAGTCTGTCTTAGTCTGGAAGTTCCACTGAAACCTGTTTGGCATCACAGCAACACATAAGCCTCCACTGACACACAGGTGTTGAAACTCGGTCTTTCCCATGAAAGGTGAAAATTCTACCAGTGAATCACCAATGCCTCATGACATGAACATTAATGATCCCCTTATGTGGGTCTCCATGCCAGGCCTCTCTGCTGACTTTCATTCCTTATACCCAATCATCTACTAGAAATCTCCATTCAGATGCCTTACAGGCACCCTGAAAGTCAGCATGCCCACAAGTAAATTCATGCTCTCCTCCCTCATCCTGTTTCTCCTTTATGCTATCTCCTCAGGGCTGGCTTCACAACTGTGCAACCTGTGCACTTTCACAGGGACCCATGCTTAGAAGGGCTCCACACTTGGTTTAACGCTCTGCTGTCATCATCTTGAAATTCTTCATAATTTTTTAACAAAGGATTTTATACCTTGCTTGGACTGCCCTTTCCCCCTCTTCAACAACTTGATTTCCACCTGTCCTTTAACTCTTACCCAAGATTCACCTATACCAAAGGTAATTATTAATGCTCCAGTCTGATACAGATACCTCCTCTTGGTCCTCCATCTGCACATATGTGTCTCTATACTTGTTACTTTGTCTCCACATCAGTAGCTTACTTTTCTGTCTTCCCCGCACTGACAGTTTTCTTGATGGCTGATTTTATTTTCCTTTGTATCTCTAATTCCTAGCTCCGTGATTGCACATAGAAGATATTCAATGTTATGAATTAAATTGTGTCCCCAAAAAAAATATGTGTTGGAATCCTAACCCCTATACCTGTGGACGTAATCCTCTTTGAAAAACGGTTTGTTATTTTAATTAGATTATACCTTGGTAGGGTGGCTTCTAAATCTAATCACTTCTGAGTTATAGAAAGAACAGATTAGACACAGAGATACGCACACGGAGGGGAAGACAGACGTCATGTGAGTATCATTTACAAGTCAAGGAACTTAGGAATGTCCAGGACTGCCTACAAGGAAGGAATCGACCGGGCAGAGACCCTAATTTGGACTTTAGCCTACAGAACTATGGGAAAATAAATTTCTGTTCTTTAAAGCTACCCAGTTGCGGTATTGTATTACAGCAGCACTAGGTAATGAAGACATTTAACAACTATTTGTTGAATAAAATTGATGTGATTTCAAAAACTTTACTAATTCACTTTGGAAAAATATACTTGCTTGATCTATACAAATGCTCTTCCCTTTTAGAATGAACTTCATTTTTTTTCTTTTTAAGTGGTCCTCTCATTTCCCTCCTGCACCCTGGGGGGAAGCCACCAAAGCAAACAGCTCCAGAGCTTATGTTATACCTAGAGTGCATTTGGCACTGTCCTCTGGGTCACTGTCCTTTGGGGTCAGTTCTGCAAGTAAGAACAGCTGGGCCCCCTATGCCTCTGGGGGCTTCCAGGCACTGCTAGCTTATACATAATGGGTTGTTTGTGCCGAGATGTGGCTCAAGTTCATCTGTGATGTCACCAAGAGTCCAGGATACAGAAAGCAAGAATCAGAAGTGTAGCCCGGGGGGATGAGAAGGCCCTCGCTAACCCCAGGACTCCATGTGCTCTCAGGGACATTCAACACTTCATCTGATTCGCCATCATAGGAAATCCTGTTTGAAAAGCAATCTCTTAATTTGCCTGGGGCAGAAAGTCAAAAAGGATCAGTCCATCCCCAGCATCAGTGTCTAATCGGCACTTCAGTATATCTGTGATAGACAAACCTGGATGGATTTATTTATTCATTTACTCACTCAAACATTTATTGAACACTGTCTCAGTTATCTAGTGCTGCTATAACAGAAATAGCACAAGTGGATGGCTTTGACAAACAGAAATTTATTCTCTCACAGTTTAGGAGGCTAGGAGTCTGAATTCAGGGTGCCAGCTATAGCGGAAGGCTTTCTCTCTCTGTCGGCTCTGGGGAAGGTTCTTGTCTCCTTTCAACAACTGTGGGTCTGGAATTTCTTGGATATCTCCATGTGTCTTGGCATCAATCTTCCTCTGAGTCTAAGAGGTTCTCAGCGTAGGGACCCCAGGTCCAAAGGATACATTCCACTCCTGACTCTTCTTTCATGGTGGTGGTGAGGTCCCTCTTCTCTGCTCACTTTCCTCTCCTTTTATCTCTTGTAAGATAAAAGGTACTACTCAAGCAAGGGTGTAACTTGACTAAGGGTTGTGACTTGAGTAAAGGTGGTTACCCACACTAATCCTGCCTCATTAATGTATAGAGGTTAGGATTTACAACACCCCAAAATGGAGGATAATTACATCAGATCACAAAATGGAAGACAACCATACAATACTGGGAATCACGGCCTAGGCACATATTTTAGGGGGACACAATTCAATCCATGACAAACACCTACTGAGGAAAATGTTCCAGGTGAGGCACTGTCAACAGAAATAAGGGCCAAAAAGGAACAGTCCCCACACTCAAGGAAATTAAGAATATTATCATGAGATAAACTCTACTAACACCTTACTACTCCAAGTGTGGGCCACAGATCAGCAGCATCAGCATCCCCTGGAAGACTGTTAGAAATGCTGAATGTCAGGCCCCACGCCAGACCTCCTGAATCAGAATCTGCATTTTAACACAAGAGCAGAGAAGAGTCAGAAAAACACTGGAGACTGAGAAGCACTTACACACCCATCCCAGAGCTGAGCTCGGAATCTCTTTAGCCTGAATAAAGTTCCAAACCTCAGCTGCAAAATCTGCCTTAATGCTCCTGATCACAGTCCTGTGTTTTTCCATCTCTGGATTCCAAATCTGGCTCTCTGCTAACTCTGCGAGGAGCAAGTTGAAATCCTTCATCACAGAAGGTGGGAACTGACAGAGGCCGTGTTATCTACCCAATGCCTGTCCCTTATGTGTGTGGATCTCACATTAGATTCTCTGTGGGACCAATTCTAATATTTCCATTCCTGTAATGTTTTTGTTTTCCAAAAATGCCTACTCAGAAAAGAAGCAACAACTAAAGCATTCAAGGGACTAATACCTTATTCAGACGGTTTATGTGTTAAACATTTAATGCATAGTTGCCGTGTATTTTCCATAATCAAAAGAGAGGACTCAAAATAAGACATGGCTTTATCTAATTATTACAGTTGAAAAAAGTCAAGATTTATCCAGAGAGCAAGGTGCATTTGGGAAATGCTTACTAAAACAGAGCCTGGGCTTGTCCTTCTACTCTTAACATTGTGATACACACACACACACACACACACACACACACACGGTATATATGGTTTTACTAAGAAGTCCAAAAATACATATACACATTTTCCATATACACATCAGGTGTTTTTTATTTTAATTTGACATCATTTCTGGTACTTGTTACCTGCAATCCTGGAGGCCCAAGGTGCATGAAAGTTCTGTTTTGTTTTATTTTAAGGATTTGTTTTTGTTTTTGTTTTCAGGAAGTTCAGTAAATTGAGTTACTTAAAGCAGCAGTTTTAAAGCTTATTGATCTCAAAATTCCTTTACATTCTTAAAAATTATTGAGGACTCCATAAAGCTTTTGCTTATATGGATTATATCTGTCAGTATTTACTGAGAAATTTAAAAATATTCAACTGTTGGTTAACTGGAACCCTGGTGCGTGGTGGTTAAGGGCTCCAGCGAGCTCCAGCTGCTAACCAAATGGTAGGCAGTTCAAATCCACCAGCCGCTCCTTGGAAACTCTATGGGGCAGTTCTTCTCTGTCCTATAGGTTTGTTATAGGGTTGCTATGAGTAAGAATTGACTCAGCAGCAATGGGTTTGGTTTATTGGTTACTCTTAAGATAGCAATAATAAATTCACTGCATGTTAATGTAAATAGCATATCTTTATGAAAAACAACTATGTTTTCCAAAACAAAAACATAATTTAGTAAGAAAAATAGCATTGTTTTACATTTTTTCAAACATAAAACATTCCATTCCCCTGGTCACAGATTCAGGGGTGGTCATGTGACCTGGGCAGTCCAATCAGAATGACTGCAGTGGTTTTGCTTGGAATGCTGGGTTAGAAATGGCTTCTCTCTTCCTCTGAAATTTGCTCTATGAAAAAATGAGATTTTTATTGCTATAACTGTTTCACTACCAGCCTAAGGATGAAGCCATCATAAAAGGCAGAAAGGGGCAAGAGGACCCCAGGGAAACAGTATCTAAATTAAGTCCTTAACTCTAGACTTGTATGAACCAATATATTTCCTTAATATTAAAGCCAGTTTGAATTAGGATTTGTTACATGCAGTTAAAAGCATCCCAGCTGATCCACCATCCAAATGATGTGGAGCTAATAGTATTACATTTCTCTCTCTAGTCCATACACTTTGCCTTTGCTTTGAGGACACCAAGCGATAAGATCTTGCAAACCACTGAAATAACATTGCTTTTTTTTTTTTTCCAGGATATACTTAATATAAAGAGCTGGCCCATGTAATGTAGGCCTAAAAACGTCAGAGCTGGGCCAGAATAGTTAGCAAAAGTCTCTTACTTCTCTTCGTTTTGTGGACTTTTCAATGGATTCTGAATGGTATTCTAGATAAGTTTGATAGGGAAAGTGTTGGAGTATCCTGACTAGCAGAAAGGCGTGGCTGTCAGCTGGACTAGCTTGGATTTCACCAGGAGAATAATCATGGGCCTGATATTTAGCACATTTGAATGTGTGCACTTGGTCATCCAATTCCCCCTCAAACAGATAAGAAGTTCAGGAAGCATGGGAACTACCTCCCCCACCCCCACCCCCACCCCCAACTAAATTGATTAAATAGTACACTATATTTGGGTGATATTTTAACATTGGTAAAATATTTTTACATATGTCACCTCAACAACCCAGTGGAGGCTGGCAATTGAAGAACTACTATGCCCATTTTACAGATGAAGAACAAGAAGCTGCATGATTTGCTTAAGGTCTCACACAATTAGAAAGTGATGGAGTTTGGGTTCATTGGTTTCTAAATGAAAACCTTTCCACTATTTAGGATAACTTCTGATATGATATTAAAATATTTATGATTACCTCTGACATCATATTAAAATAACACCCAATATTTTTTTCAGCTCTTACTATGGGCTAAACAGTTGATACACATTCCTCATTTAATCCTCACAACAAGCTCATGAGGTCTGTGCCACTATTATCCCCACTTTACAGATGAAGACACTGAGGCCCAAAGAAGTAAAGTGACTTACCCAAAGTCACCTGGCTAGTCAATGGCACAGCCAGGATTCAAACCCAAGCAAGGAGAGCTCCAGAATATAAGCTCTCAAACACTTTGCCATACTGTCACTTGAACAAGTGTAGAGCTATACCAACTGTGCCTGCTCAACCAAAACCTGTTGCCGTTGAGTTGACTGCAAATCCAACAGACCCTAGAGGATAGGGTAGAACTGCCCCATAGGGTTTCCAAGGCTGTAAATCTTTACAGAAGCAGACTACCACATCTCTCTCCCGCGGAGCAGCTGGTGGGTTAGAACCACCACCGTTTCAGTCAGCAGCCAAGTGATTAACACTGAGCCATCGGGAGATGCCTTTTAGCTGTCCAGAGCCCACAGTAAGGACTAAACTGATATTTAATAATGCAAATGACAAAGGACTGTCCAATACTTTTGTTTGTTCTGGAATTTGATCATACAAAGATTGTCTGAAATAAACCAGGGCTTAGATAACATCTTATTTAACTCTCCTGAAAGTTTTATTGTAATAATAATTGTAACCCAATTTGATCTCTTCAGAAAGACACTACACCTTGCTCAGCCAACAGCCATTCTCCCACCCAACATCCTCATTTCTTCCGTGATGGCAAAGCCCACCTCCCATTTTAAACGCCAGATGCTCTAGTTCCTAAACTCTTGCAGCTGGGGCATGTGCATGGAATCCAATCCTGGTCAATGGGATCTTATGGAAAGACTGCTGGGGGCCCGTAGGAAAGGTGCTCCTCCATGATAAAAAGAAATCCAAAAGGATATAACACCTCTTGTATAGTGGATATGGTCGTGCTGGATTGTGACATCCAGAACTACTTACAATCACGAAGGATGACTGTTATGGACTGAATTGTGTCCCCCAAAGATGTGTGTCAACTTGGCTAGACCATGATTCCCAGTACTGTGTGATTTCCACCATTCTATTATATGATGTGATTTTCTTATGTGTTGTAAATCCTACCTCTATGATCTTAATGAGGCAGAACTAGAGGCAGTTATGTTAATGAGGCAGGACTCAATCTACAAGATTAGGTTGTATCTTGAGTCAAACCCTTTTGAGATACAAAAGAGACAAGTGAGCAGAAAGACAAGGGGACCTCATACCACCATGAAAGCAGCGCCAGGAGCAGAGTGCTTCCTTTGGATCTGGGGTCCCTGCGCTGAGAAGCTCCTAGACCAGGGGCAGATAGATGACAAAACCTTCCCCCAGAGCCAACAGAGAGAGAGAGCCTTCCCCTGGAGCTGGCACCCTGAATTTGGACTTCTAGCCTCCTAGACTGTCAGAGAATAAATTTCTATCTGTTAAAGCCATCCACTTGTGGTATTTCTGTTATAGCAGCACTAGATAACTAAGACAGAGACATAGCTAATGTGCTCAAGATGGCAGAGCGGAAAGATGGAAAACACCTGGGTCCCCGCAGAGCTGCTAAACAACTTGGAAGCTGCCCTATCTCTGCATTTCTCATTAGGTAAGATATTAAATGTCCTTACTATTTTAGCCGCTTTAACTGGGTACTACTCTCTCACTTGCAACCAAAAGCATCATAATTGATATACCTAGATAATAAGTATTTTCTCAATTAGAAAGGAATTATATTTTAAAAAAATAACTCAAGTCTCAAGAGGCAGTGCTAGACAAGAAAGAGCTCTAGATTTTGAGTTCAATGACCTAGGTTCTATTCTACTTACTTGTCAACTGCCCAAATTGCTTAATCTCTCTGAACCTCAGTTTCCTCATTTATAAAGATGACATCATACTCAATAACACAAGAGCATCAATAAAATGGAGATAACACAGGATAGTTAGGAAAATCAAATGAGATAATATGTACGCAATCACTCTGTCAACAGCAATGTTTTATACAAATGCAATTTATCTAGGTAATAATTAAACCATAGGCTAATAATTGGAGATACCCATCTAACCCAACTCTCTTATTTTGTAAGAGAAGAAACATTGACTCTGGGATGTCAAATGACTCAATGTCATATAACTAGTTGGTACCATAATAAACTCCACATCTCCTGATTTCCAATCCAGTGTCGTCATGCTACCCTCACGGTGATAGGTAATGAGCTAGATTAAACATTAGGCCAGTTAGAAACTCAGTCATTCAACAAACGTTCATTGAACACCTACTATTTGCCAGGTACTACATTAGGTATTAGGGATTCAGAGGTGAACAACACCATAATATTCCTGCCTTCATGAATTTAACAGTCTAGAAAAGAAACTATTTAATCTACATCTATAAATATTGAGTGCCTACTATGTGGTAAGCACTATGCTAGGATTTTTATTCAAATACAAATACAAATTCCCAGCCAATTCCAATGATGTCAGTTACGTTTATCAGACCTTGCTAAAGAATGAATAACGTAAAAAGTCTACATTTTACTCAATGAAAGTTAGTATCATAAGTGGCAAGTTCATTAAAAGTTCATCATGCAGGCATTTGAAAAAGTAGGGAGAATGGGGAAGATGACTAGGACTCCATTCTCTTCGAATCAGCAAGACTGAATGGAAGTGGGTTAGAGTTAAGCCATGTCCCTCTACAACATCCAGACTTGGAGGGTTGGCTCAGTTGGGGAAGCCCAATATCAGCAACTCCTCCCCTTCCTACAGCCTCTATATAGGGTGCTAAAAAAAAAACAAAACCAGTTGCCGTGGAGTTGATCCCGACTCATGGTAATCCCATGTGTTTCAGAGTACAACTGTGCTCCGTAGGGTTTTCAGTGACTGTGATCTTTTGGAAGTAGATCATGCCTCTGGATGGATTTGAACCGTGAGCCTTTTGGTTAGTAGTCAAGCATTTTAATAGTTTGTGCCACCCAGGGACTCCCTTATGAGGTCCTAGACTGTTCCTTTACATCCCGTCTATTTGGAATTCCTCTTCCACCCCCACTGCAGCATGTCCTCCAGGTCATACTCTATGTTAAACAGCACACATGTGGGAGACTCACACTCACACTATCAAATGAGTAAATACATACACACACACTCTCACAAATGATAGGATGGGGCCTGCTGAGTCAGCATCTTAGACCTCGTGAAAACAGGCAGAGCCCGAGGCTTTCTGCATCTCGCACTGGAACTGGCTACCAGGCTGCAGAGGTGGGCCACTAGTTTGTTTGAAAGTTTTCCTGCCAAAATACCACCAAAACTATATCATTTGGAAAAGGAATATTTAAAAGCTGCTATTTTGCAAAAGCTACTTCCTCTCATTGATACGGTGGCAGATGCAAAGATCCTAGGCAAAAAAAAAAAATGCGGCAAGAGTAATACTCCACTCTACCTTGTAAAAGGCATACTAAAGGGTGGGAAAACACAGGCCCTTTACCGTCCCACCCTGTAAATCAAGGCACAACCAGCCAATTTCCCCTCAGCTTTTGGCTTAGTTGAGACTTCATCTTTTGATGCACAGGCAGAATCTGGGGACACTACAATCTGAAATATAGGAATACGGTGTGTAGAATCTAATCAGCATTTACTAGTATAGTTTCCTTGAAGGCAAACACATTTTCTGAGGGTGGAACGGCCCTGAAGGCCTTCTGGTTGTGGTATTCCAATCAGCTCTGGGATGCCAGCCTTCCTGCCAGACTCTGGACACGTGATTTTGCAACTGGCCATTCTGGCCAGTTCAGATCATGAATACCAACTGGCCTTCAGTCATTGGCTCAAAGCCCATTCCCTCGATTTATCTCCTTCCGTATCTGTAACTTCATTGACAGTTCAGCTGTTTTGGCTATGGCATAATATATCAAGGTCATACAGGGCTTTGGAGCCAGACAATCCTGGATTTGAATTCCAGTTGCTCAACCCCTTTTTAGAGATGTAGCTTTGGGCAAGTCACTTAAACTCTCTCTGCCTCACTTTTCCTCTGTGTAGAATGGAAAGAAGACCTACCTCGAAAGTCTGCGGTAGACATCAGATATAACAGGTTTAAAAGACTGGCATACAAGAGATGCTCAATAAATGGCAGCTACAGCTATTCACAGGGTCCCAAATGACAGTCCTGAAATCTTCTATCATCCGCTGCATCCATCACCTGCAGCCATCCTCCAGAACGTTGCCAGAGTTTTAGCAGCTCATTTTTCTCTCAATCTGAGATGCTCACTCGCCGGGAAACGCAGCCTAGCAAGCATTCCAAGGATGTGTGACTGCGTGAGTTTCGCCACTTATTTTGAGCTCCACAGGCAGCATTGCTGACCCCCAGGAGTGATGGGGTAACTAACATATGTTTGAGAGCCCCTGCTGTTCCTACACAGCCTCCAGAGCCAGGCAAGCACCAGGAGTGAAAGCTCCTAACACAGGCAAGCGGTCTGGGCTATGGAGGGAGGGTGTGTGTGTGTATGGGACGCTGTGTGATAATCGTTGTGCTTCTTTAACTTTGTGATTCTATGGAAGGAAGGAAAAAAGCAAGAAAGGAAGACAGATTCTGCCAGAACATGTACTGATGATGTCAAATGTTTTGTGTTTTGTTTTGTTTTTAATCCTTTTACTTGACCCTAGACAGATGGAAATTTTCTGTGACCTCATACCCCAGAAATGTAATTTCAATTCCTGGGTTTGGAATACACTAGAAAGGAGGAGATGCAAAATTATCTAAATAAAATCATTTAATTCATTTTAATTGGTTAAATGATAACCACCATTTGCGGGGAGAAGGGGCAGAAAGAGGTGTGCCAAGAAACAAAACGTCTGACTTTTTAAAGAAATGCCAGAATCAACGCTCTGGAACATAACATTTTAACTCCTTTAGACATCAGTTGGGCTGTACTAACTCTAAGTTTCCAAACTGTTATTAGACAGGCTACAATTTATTGTTTCTCAGAATACGAGACTACAAATATTATACACATCCTTTGGGAACTACTTATCTATTCTAAGGAAGACTTAGTCCAGACGGATGAAAAATAAATAAATAAACAATAGTGTCAACTCCAAGTAGGACAGGACAGGCAGAGGGCTGTAACAAAGAACTTCACAGGCTCACTCCTCCATCATCTGCGTGTTTAGTATGGGTTAACCAACCTATCAATTCAATTTAAAATTTAAAGCAAATTGCACAAACACCTTTCTCTGGATTACAAGACAGCACATGCCAAACGTTTCTG
Source organism: Trichechus manatus latirostris (assembly GCF_000243295.1). NCBI lineage: Eukaryota > Metazoa > Chordata > Mammalia > Sirenia > Trichechidae > Trichechus > Trichechus manatus. The sequence continues at coordinate 3,676,288 of NW_004444018.1, forward strand.
TGCAACCCCTGTGGCAGCAGAAAAACTGCCTATCCTGCTAATCCATTTATTATTAAGTTTAGCAGCAGTGCTCAGCTCAGAATGAAATTCAAGATCCTCCAGAAAATTCAGTGGGAGACTACCTTCCTGAGAGATCATGGGGCACAGCATTCCTGTCTTGAAACTTGGCCAGCTCTCAGCTTACAAATTAGTGCGACAGTCCCCGTGTCACAAACTCCCACGGGCAAGAAATTCAGGAAAAGACCTCTCATTCATTCATGGTTAACACAGCCCAGAGGCGGATTCCCGCCGCTGGGAGACGCTGCCCCCATTCAACTCCCACCAGAACCGGGTAGTGTGCCCTGTATTTAAAAAATATCTCAATTCTGGAGCCTCAGGACTTGGGTAAGGGAGAAGAGGAGATCTCAGAGATAAAGAAGAAGAAATCCCAGAGACAAATAATTCAATAGATTTCAAAGGCAGACTCTAATAGTGGAGCCTGTTTGGGGTCATGGGGGGGGGGGGCGCACACCTGCCAACACGCACCGCAGGCGCAGATACGTCCTTGCAGCTCACTCCAGATCTCCCGCAAATCCGGGCACTTACACACAAGAACGGAGCTGCCCCGCCAAGCTGCCTTTGCCAAAACAACTCGCCCTCTCCTCCAACTTGGACGAGAGCGAATGTCCACCAAGATTGCAAGGGGTGTTTTTTCCCGGGACCCAAGTCCTGCAGGGCTCCCTCCCTGCCGCTGGCCTCACAAGCCTTCGTCCTTTCTCTGAAATACTCAGACTTCACACGATTCCTTTCGAGGTAGCTCCAGTTCCGGGCAGCGCGCGTCCCATCACTCAGGGCTGAAGCCCAGGGCTGTCCAGCCTCTCTCACTCTCAGGAAACTTCGCCGCCACCCCACGCGGAGAAGTAAAGGCCACAGGCAGGGGGGCGGCAAGGAAAGAGGAGCGGGTCCTTGGGACCGAGGGCACCTCCGGAGCGGGGGCGCGGGAGAGAGAAATGAGTGAACTCGAGCTGCTACCTGCCTGCTCCACGTGCAGGAACGGGGAAAGGCGAAGTGGGCGACATGCAAGTGCCCCATCTCCTGGAGGGGCAGGGGACAGAGAAGTCAGAACACCCCCACCCCCACCCCCTTCGCCGAGACAGCTGCCCTGCGCCCCCAGCCTGGGCGCAACTAGATGTGCGCGCAGCGTGCATGCCAGGGGAAGGGGCCGGGGCGCGAATATCGCGCGCCGGGCGCCTACAGGGGCCGTGCCCCAACCCTCGCTAGGGCTCCTAGCCTCAGAGGGCGGAGGAAGCAAAACCTAGCTTTCTAGCAGGGACCACGGGTGGGTTCCTTGCCCCTGCCGGCGCACGCCCACCCGCAGAGGCCCCCAGCCCTGCCCACCGCGCGCCCCGCGCCCTCGCCCCGCGTCGCCCGCACCTGTATGTGGCAGGAGATCTCCGAGTCGTCCAGCAGCCGGATGGTGCATTTCATCTCCTGGCTGAGCGATTTGATGCTGGAGCTCCGAAAGTGGATCATTTTCATGGTCCTCCTGCCTCTCGGCACACAGTGGCAGGAGGCGAACATGCACCGCGGCCCGGGAGACCAAGCAGAAGGCTATGGGCCGGCACGGCGCTCGCCCGCGCAGACACACACACTCGCGCACACTCGCGCACGCACCGTCCGGGGCAACCGGGCGCGGCTCAGCCCCGGGACAGGGGCGGCGTCGGGTGCCTGCGGCCACACTTGCCCAGAAGCCGGGCGCGGCGGGCGGGTCCCTCCCTCCCCCCCCCCCCCCCCCTCGCCCGCTCCTGTCCCCGCCTCCGCCCCTCGCGCGCGCTCCTGCGCCTCCCTCCGGCCCGGCTAGCTCGCAGAGGATGCCTCGAGCCTCTGACCCCGAGTGAGCGCGCGACGCACACACTCCCACGCTCGTGGAGCGGTGGGAGAAGGCGGCGGGGGGACTGCTAGCGCGGGTGGCCCCGGGGCAGCGGTGGTGGCCTGCTTCGCCACCTTTGTCGCCGCTGCGTCAGGCTGGGCCCCGCCGCCTCCCTCCGGCCTCGCCTCTTCCTTCCTCCACCGGTCGCGATCGCTCTGGCTTCCAGTAGCGTTTGCCCCTGCCCGGGCTCCCCCACGCGCCCAACAGCGCCCTTCTCTGCTCGGCCCCAGGGACCTGACCGAGGGCGGAAGCGGAGGGCGATTCAGACTCACACCTGGGGAAGAATTCTGCCGCGGAAGAGGCTTGTTGGGCCAAGGGCGAGCCCCGAGAATGACCTGGGGCCCGAGCACAGCTACACTAGGGATATGGCTAAATAGTAACCATCTCTGGTACTCGGTGATGTTTTTCGCCTTTGTTTTATTTAATATTAACTGAGAGGCAGCCTCTGTAAGAATTTCAGAGCCTTCCTCAGGGCAAATTCCCGTGCTGTCTCCCAGCATCTCAGTATGGTCGTTGGTAGCAGTCCCTGGAACCTAAGCAAAAGGGCCCCTCTCCTGGCCCTGCCCCTTTAGAGGCCCTGGTCCAGCGCGCCATTGCCCAGGATGGAGGAGTTGCCAGAGCCAAGGAGGTGTGCCCACCCATTTGGACCAATCTCTGAGTTCCGGGGACCCTGGCATTCCTTGCCCTTCTCCAGGGTGTTGGTGGGTGGGGAGGGGGGAACGTCTCTGTCCTCGCCTAGTGGCTCAAGCTCTGTGTGGTGTGCCTGTAAGCCCAAGGAGCAGCCAAGGGGCAGTTGTTGAAGCAGGCGGACGAAGGTTGGCTGTGGAGGCTGGGAAGTCCAGGAGTAAGAGAAGAAGAAGGACCTCTCACCCTGCTGCCCCTTTTCTGGGTTGAACAGGTGGTTATGAAGGTATATTTGTTAAAGGAAGGACTTGCTGCCCCAGCTGTCAGTTCTATTAAGGTTTGCCTCAGCTGCAGAGAGCCCCCTCACCCAGAGGTATGTCCTTTCCTGGGGGCCTGGGGAGGGGTGGCCCAGCCAGGGTACACTCTGGTGGGCCATGTATGTGCTAGAACATCTGGTAGGCTTGACTGAGGCTATGTGGGGACTGCACTACGGTCTGACTTCTCCCTCTGCCTGCTCCTGCTTCCTCACCGAGAAGATCACTAATACACATTCTACCCACCCAACTCAGTCTCAGCATCTGCTTCTGGAGAATCCAAATTGCAACAGTTTGTCAAGAGAGGATAGCATATATTTTATTTAACAACTGGTAGTTCGCTTACTGCTTGTAAATGTCTAGACAATAGTATGTGAGCCTCCATGTGTACCCTTGCCCTGAGCCCTGCAAATGTTAGGGTGGGGTCTGACAGCAAGGTCAGTATTGAGGCTCTGGGAACATGTTGATTTGATTCTTGGCCCAGCTACTGACCAACCCTGGGAAACTTAGGAAGATCCCTTCATTTATTTTCTCAGCTTCAAAGGGGAATGGACTTCTGGTTAGTCTCCCATCTCACAGGTGGCTGAGAAGCTGGGATGAGACAAAGCTTCACAATCTGTAACCTGTGAAGCCCCATATGCATATGTGAGGTGGCAGTGATGATGGGACTGTTCCACTCCAGTTTGAAAACTGCAACCAAGGTTGAATCGTCTATCTCAACCCAAAAAGCAGATCTAAGATAGCTGAGAGGTCAAAGAAGTCACCACGGATACAACCATTTTGGAAAATGATATGGCGCTTCCTCAGCTAGAAATAGACATACCATTCGATCCAGCAATCCCACTCCTAGGAATATATCCTACAGAAATAAGAGTCGTCACTCGAATAGACATATGCACACCTATGTTCATGGCAGCATTGTTCACAATAGCAAAACGATGGAAACAGCGTAGGTGCC
>NW_004444018.1:3681341-3693753 GCF_000243295.1 Trichechus manatus latirostris
GGGGTTGTTAACCAATGTCATAAAACAACATGTGTGCTACTGTTTCATGAGAAACTATTTGTTCTGTAAGCCTTCACCTGAAGTACAATAAAATATAAAAAAAAAAAAAAGAAGTCACTACCTAGCACAGTCCATGCTATTACTCTAAGGTCACACACTTGTCCACCTAAAGGTCACTAAAGGTCACTATTACAGTGACCTTTAGGCTCCAAGAGAGTCATGGTCAGTACCCCAAAATAGTCATCTCAAGTTTCAAGGGAGCAAAATAAAACCAACAGGGACAGTAGGAAAAGAGAAAGAAAATCACCCAGAGTGGGATTTCAGGCAACAGAATTTTGAGGAAATGAGAAGAATCTGGTTATCTGGCCTTGTTAGGAGTGAAACCTGAGCTTCAGCTAGTATGAAGATATGAGCTCTGGAAACCCTTGGCATGTGTGGCAAAACAGTTCAATTAAGGGCTTATGGTCACCTAGAATGAAGTACTCATTAAAGATAAGGCTTTACAAAGTCAGATGAATTACCAGCGCAGCCAGATTTCACGTGTGAAAGAGTGGAAGCCTGGCAGTTGGAATGGGACTATAAAGGACGATTTGGATGACTCCTGGAAACTCCGCCCATCGAGCCTCTCTTGGAAGCAGAAGCAAGCCTTTTTCTCTTACACAATGAGGCTTTTCCTGCCTTGTTTGAAGACATTATTCTGACCTCTGAATCCCTGGGTGATGCAAAGAGTTAACGTGCTCAGCTACACAAGTTCATCCAGAGATGCCTCAGAAGAAAGTCCTGGCAATCTGCTCTTGAAAAATTAGGCATTGAAAACCCTATGGAGCACAGTTCTACTCTGACACACATGGGGTCACCATGAGTCGGAACTGACTCAATGGCAACTGGTAACTGGTATTCTGACTTCACCTGAGGCAGTTACCTTGCAAAAAGGAGTCAATTCTCCTCCCCACCCCTCTCACATCAATTCTGATTACCTCCACTCTTAGTATTTCACTCAGATCTGGCATACCCAGCAAGATTTTTCCAATTTAGAAACTTAGATTTTTTTTCTAATTTAGCTTGTCACAAACCTGAAGAGCACGTGTGAATAAACCTAAAGTTGTCAACATGAATGCACTTTGGTTTCAATGTACAGTCTAAATTGATTGACTGGCTTCTAGACTCAGCTAAGTGAAGATGAGAAGGAGGAAATCCCCGGGTATGTGTGTAGGAAAGAATCCAAAGATATAAGGAGAAGGAAATATTGAAGTGGATTCCTCACACGTAGCCAGCTCATGTCTCTTCTAACCACATCCCGCAAAGGGGTCTCCATTAAGGCTTTCAGAAAAGTCGCTGAAGAAGGCAGCACCACCATTTTGAAAAGCACCACAGTGGTTATTCTCTGTGGCCAGGGATGCTGTGAAAGGCACTGCAGTTGGAAAGATCTCCCTGATTTAAATGGGGCTGATGGGAGCCTGGGATGGCAGAGGCCAAATAGTGGTACTTAACCTTCAGTAGTACTCAAACACACCAATGATCATGAAGATGGCAGAGGATCAGGCACCATTTCATTCTGTTATACAAAATAGCATCTTCAAACAAGTCAGGAAAAGCCTCATTATGTACCGGAAAAGGGCTTACTTCTGCTGCCAAGAGAGATTCCAGGGGCTGAGTTTCTATGTATAACAGTTTCCGTGTATACAATTCATCATGAGCTGGAGTCGGCTCGATGGCAACGAACAACAATAACAACTTCAGTGCCAAGGAGGCCATGGTTATAGTCATCAATAGTGGGGCCAGAGTGAATGTCAGATGGATCTGACCCCCAGGGATTTTCCTGGTGGCTGATAGATGAGCATCCAACTAAGGTCCTGTTTGATCTATAGATTGGATAGAACTTCTAGATCTGGTGGACAAAAGCCTGACTTAAACCCCCCCTAGAAAGATTCCCAGACCTGAGCCTATTCCCACAGATGGCCCAAGCATTTGAGTAAGGGAATGAAGACAGTGGGTACAGCAGTGGCTGTAAGGTCCAGTTCTTAATAAAGAAGTGGCAGTGGGACAAATTGTAGTGTCTCATGCTCAGTGGTAATAGCTACTTTCCTTATCAAAAAACTTCTGAAACCATGAGTCACAGCACTTTGGTGAGCCATAAATAGGTAATAAACCAAAAACCAAACCCATTACTGCTGAGTCAATTCCAACTCATAGTGACCCCATACGACAGAATAGAACTGCCCCATAGAGTTACCAAGGAGCGGCTGGTGGATTTGAACTGCCATCCTTTTGGTTAGCAGCCAAGCTCTTAACCACTGCACCACCAGGGCACCCAAATAGGTAATAGATGGCCACAAAAGATTGATAGTTGTAAATATTGTCTGATGATACAACCATTCAAAATTGATAACTGAAAATATTTTGAACACTATATGGCCCTTTCTGTCAGCTTCCTGAGTTCAGTGATTATTAATTTGCTATTAAATGATTGATTTTTTATTAATTCTCTCAATTGTTATTTCCTGATTTTTAATTTTATTTGCCTTTGAAATTATCAATTAGCCAAATTCAGATTATTGATGAAATTTCTTTATATTTCTAAAAAATAATAATAAACATAATTTTTTAAATTGTGCTTTAGGTGAAGGTTTACAGAGCAAATTAGTTTTTCATTAAACAGTTAATACACATATTGTTTTGTGACATTGGTTGCCAGTCCCATGACATGACAGCACTCTCCCCTTCTCCATCTTGGGTTCCCCGTTTCCGTTTGTCCAGCTTTCCTATCCCCTCCTGCCTTCTCATCCTTGGCCCATTACTGACGTGCCCATTTGGTCTCCTATACATGGTTGAGCTACGTGTATTATTGTTTGCTTTATCAGCCGTCTGATCTTTGGCTGAAGGGTGAACCTCAAGAGTGACTTCAATACCGAGTTAAAAGTGTGTCTGGGGCCCATATCCTCAGGGTTTCTCCAGTCTCCATGAGACCAGTAAGTCTGGTCTTTTATTGTTAGTTTGAATTATATTCTACATTTTTCTCCAGCTCTGTCCAGGACCCTCTATTGTGATCCCTGTCAGAGCAGTCAGTGGTGGTAGCTGGGCACCATCTAGCTGTGCTTGGACTCAGTCTGGTAGGGGTGTGGTAGTTGGGTTCTGTTAGTCCTTTGGACTAATCTTTCCCTTGTGTCTTTGGTTTTCTTCATTCTCCCTTGCTCCAGACAGGGTGGGACCAGTAGACATGTATTAGATGGCCACTCACAAGCTTTTAAGACCTCAGACACTTCTCACCAAAGTAGAATATAGAACAACTTCCTTATAAACTATGTTATGCCAATTGAGCTAGATGTCCCCTAAGGCAATGTTCCCCAGCCCTCAGCCTAGTAACTCGGCCATATGGGAATTTGGATGTGTCTAAGAAGCTTCTGTGACTTTGCCTTGGTCAAGTTGTGCTGGCTTCCCCAGTATTGTGTACTGTCTTAACCTTCACTAAAGGTACGACTTATCTATTGTCTAGTTAATATTTTTCCCTCCACACCCCTCCTCTCCCTCATAACCATCAAAGATTGTTTCTTTCTGTGTGTAACCTTTTCGTGAGTTTTTATAATAGTGATCTCATACAGTATTTGTCCTTTTGTGATTGACTTATTTCACTCAGCATAATGCCTTCCAGATTCATCCATATTGTGAGATGCTTTGCAGATTCATCGTTGCATAGTATTCCATTGTGTGTATATACATAGTTTACCCATTCATCTGTTGATGGGCACTTAGATTGTATCCATCTTTTTGCTATTGTGAGTAATTGCTGCAGTGAACATGGGTGTGCATATGTCTATCGTGTGACGGCTCTTATTTCTCTAGGACATATTCCTAGGAGTGGGATGGCTGGATCATATGGTATTTCTATTTCTAGCTTTTTAAGGAAGCACCATATTGTTTTCCAAAATGGTTGTACCATTTTACAGTCCTACCAGCAGTGCATAATAGTTCTAATCTCCCCACAACCACGCCAACATTTGTTACTTTCTGGGTTTTTTTTTCGTGCCAGTAATGTCGGGGTGAGATGGTATCTCGTTGTAGTTTTGATTTGCATTTCTCTAATGGCTAGTGATTGTGAGCATTTCCTCAGGTGACTGTTAGCCACCTGAATGTCTTCTTTGGTGAAGTGTCTATTCATATCCTTTGCCCATTTTTAAATTGGATTATTTGTCTTCTTGTTGTAGAGGTGTTGGATTTTCCTATAGGTTTTAGAGATTAGACCTTTGTTGGATTTGTCATAGCCAAAATTTTTTTCCCAGTCTGTAGGTTCTCTTTTTACTCTTTTGGTGAAGTCTTTTGATGAGCATAAGTGTTTAATTTTTAGAAGATTCCAGTTATCTAGCTTATCTTCTGGTGTTTGTGTATTGTTAGCTATGATCCGTATCCTGTTTATGCCATGTATTAGGGCCTCTAGTGTTGACCCTATTTTTTTTTTCCATGATCTTTATAGTTTTTGTTTTTATATTTAGGTCTTTGATCCGTTTGGAATTAGTTTTTGTGTATGGCGTGAGGTATGGGTCCTGTTTCATTTTTTTACAGCTGGACATACAGTTTTGCTAGCCCCATTTGTTAAAAAGACTATCCTTTCCCCCATTTAATGGACTTTGGGCCTTTGTCAAAGATAAGGTGATTGTAGGTGGATGGATTTACATCTGGGTTCTCGATTCTGCTCCATTTGTCAATGTGTCTGTTGTACCAGTACCAGGCTGTTCTGACTACATAGCTGTATAGCAGGTTCTGAGGTCAAGTAGTGTAAGGCCTCCTACTTTATTCTTCTTCAATAATGCTTTACTTATCCGGGGCCTCTTTCCTTTCATATGAAGTTAATGATTAGTTTTTTCATCTTGTTAAAGAATGCTGTTGGTATTTAGATTAGGATTGCATCGTATTTGTAGATTTCTTCGGGTAGAGTTGACATTTTCACAATGTTGAGTCTACCTAACCATAAGCATGGTATGTTTTTCCACTTATGTAGCTCTCTTTTGGTTTCTTGCAGTAGTGTTTTGTAGTTTTCTTTGTGTAGGTCTTCTGCATCCCTGGTTAGATTTATTCCTAAGTATTTTATTTTTTTAGGGACTATTATAAATGGTATTGCCTTCCTGATTTCCTTTTCGTAGTTCTCTTTATTAAAGTATAGGAATCCAACTGATTTTTGTATGTTTAAGAATAAACATAATTTAATTAATTCAATTAATTTAAAGTGTAGAAGTGATTTAGGCCTTTAACTTTAGGAAATTGATTTTTCAAAATAAAGTATTTTATGACAGCTGAGGGTAGTAATATTTAAATTTTATGTACTTTTTCAGAGTTTTACTTATTGAATTAAGTAAAACTTAAGGTTTTAATATTTTTTATTTTGTTGACTGTGTATTTTATTTGTTTGAATTGTTTATGCAATTTATTTTAAAACATTCTTAAGAATGAAGATGACCTAAAAATATGTTGACCGAAGGATTTTCTGAAGCCCTAAAGGCCTCCAGATACACTGAGTATTTTATATTTATTAATATTTATCTTTTAAAAATATCAATGGATCATTTTTTACTAAATATTAAAAGCTGTCAGATTCATAACACAGACAGCAGTTTAAAAAAATTTAGTCACTAATTAGGTAATTTATAAGATTGTCTCAACTTTGAATTTGTCTGTTCTGATAATTCTTCGCTTCCTCAGCTGAGATATCATATTTGCAGTTATCAAATGAAGCAATGGTCCCATGCAGATTACACTGCCACCTCAGCACAAACCCTACAATTAAACAGAAAAAGATGCGATCATTTTTAAGCATCTGCATACAAAAGATAGGAAATAAAGGTCTTTTATGAGATTGGTAACAATAATATCAGGAAGCTGGTTGCAAGCTCCTGCAATTAATAGCTAAAGCTAAAATGCCTCACACAAATGCAGAATTGCTCATTTCATCTTCCTGCATGGAGATTGTCAACAGCCTAATTGGAGCCACTGCAAGCAAAGGAAACAGAAAAGGTCCCCCATCCAATGACACTATTAGCAGGCACATGGACGACATTTCATATAATGGAAAAACCACACTAATTGAGAAGATTATCAATGGATTGATGAAACTGCAGATATGAGTAACTGTGTCAATTAATAGCACTAATTAGAAGGCCCAAAGAAAAAGGCTTGGAGGAACATTATTTGTTCCACAACCAAAGTGACAAATCAAACTATTGCAGAGCAATTATTCGACGTAATAAATGAAGAATTCAAAAAAATACAATATGATGGAAACATTGCAAATGTTTATGTACTCACGGTCTGGCTGCAACATCAGGAAGATGTAAAGGCCCTGTACAGCATTAATTTGATCTGAAACCCTGAGAGTCAAGTCCTACACATTGTTTTATTCAGAGAGAAACAATCATATGTGAATGTTTGCCTATAGCTCAGAATTGCACATCAAATCATGAAACCAAAATGATGACTCTAATAAAATACAACCCCCTAATTGGCAAAACAGTTTGCGCTCAGCTACCAACCTAAAGGTTGGTGGTTCGAATCTACCAGTGGTGCCACGGAAGAAAGGCATTGCGATCTGTTTCTGTAAAGGTAACAGCCAAGAAAACCCTGTGGAGCAGTTCTACTCTGTAACACATGGAGTTGCCATGAGTCAGAATCAACTCAATGGCAATGGGTTTGGTTTGTTTGTTTTTTAAGTCCATCTTGCTTCAGCCTTCTGTGAAGCACGGGATCAGAGTACCACTCTGTTTTTCATACTAGAGTATGTTGGAATGCAAAGAGAGATGTGTGTGCAGAAAAAAAAAAAAAGCCTCAACTTTATTTTGAAGGCTGATTGTATTAGGTTGAACCACATGAAACTGCCACTTTTTCGTGAGAAATGGCCTAATATTGGCAATTTTATATGGTTCCATTTATTACTTAAAATTTATCACTATGATCACCAAAAATTTCCACAGGATTTGAAAGTGGCCATTTCAAGCGTACAACTTGATATTTAAGAGAAGGTATGTGTAAACTTACCTTCTTCAAAATGTACATTTTAAGTGTGTATATTTATCATATGTAAATCATACCTCAATAAAACAATTAGGTTCAAATAAGCAAACTCAGGTTTCTCACAAAAAATTAAAAATATTTTATTTAGAAGTTTAACCCTTGTTCAATATGTTCCCTAACATTTTGTATTTTATCTATCTTATTATGTAAGTATATAATCTAATGAGTTTTTTCACCAAGCCCCATGTCCACCACCATCACCACCAACTGTCATTGAGTCAGTTCCAACTATGGCAACCCCACGTGTGTCTGAGTAGAACTGTGCTCAGTGGCTGATCTTTCGGAAGTAGATTGCCAGGGATTTTTCTGAGGAGCCTCTGGGTGGACTCAAACTGCCAACCTTTCAGTTAGCAGCCGAGCATGTTAGCCATTTGCACTCCAAATTGCTTTCAATTTATCCCAGTGTGCTATACAAATACCAAGAAATGAAAAAGTTAGATGAGGCAGAGATTTTTAACTGTCCATCAAAATCCATTCTCCTCTTCATTCACAGTGTGTAGATTGAATTATTGTTCTCAATTATTCATGCTTTCCTTGTATTAGCATTATACATCAACACCTTTTCTGTGTAAGTTTGCAGTATCTCCCAATAGAGTGAGCAGAGTATTTTCCCTGCCCTGATGTTGGGCTTAGGCATGTGGCTTGCTTTAGCCAATGGAATGTGAGTGAAAGTGACAGTGTGCCATTTCTGGGCCTCCAGAGCCATCAAGTGTTTTTGCTAACTCTTGTGCACTTCTGTCATGAGAATAACATGCCCCCAAAAAGCCATTGCTCCTTCAGCCTAGGTTCCAAAAAAAACCATGTGGAGCACACCTGAATCCAACCCACAGCCTGGGACCATACCCAGCCAACCCGTAGCCTCAATCAGACCCTTCCAGCCCAGTTTTGCTTCAGTCAGCTTTACAGGGGTCAAAACGCAAATTTGTAAAGGTGAGAATAAATGCATGTTGTTTTAAAGCACCAGGTTAAGAGCGGTTTGTTACACAGAATTATTGCAATGGTAGTTGACTAACACAAATAGTAATAGAACTGTTGCTGGAAACGCGGTTCCCAAGCTAGATTTTCTGTCCTAATCTCTTTTACATTTAGGTGTAGATATGTGACTAACTTTTTACCAATGAAATATAAGCAGAAGTGATATATGCCACTTTCAGACTTGAGCAAGACCATGAATGTGCCTCCTCTTCTCTCTTCCCACTGCCCAAGACCCAGATATGGAAGCCACTCAACTTTGACAATCATATGATAACAATACCCTAAGGGATGGTAAACAGTTGTTTGGAAGGTTTCTGGATCTCCGGATGACCACTGACCTGGAGAAATAAATTTCTATATTCTTTAAGCCACTGTATATGAAGTGTCTTTGGTACAGCCATTTAGCTTTACCCTTACTAAATAAGCAACATCATGATAAACGTAGAAAAGATTGAAGTTGTCAATCATTTCATTTAACTTGGATCCACAATCAATACTCATGGAAGCAGCAGTCAAGAAATCAAAAGACGCATTGCATTGGGCTAATCTGCCACAAAAGACCTCTTTAAAGCGCTGAAAAGCAAAGACATCACCTTGAAGACTAAGGTGCACCTGACCCAAGCCATGGTGTTTTCAATCACCTCATATGCACGCAAAAGCTGGATGATGAATAAGGAAGACCAAAGAAGAACTGATGCCTTTGAATTGCAGTGTTGGCAAAGAATACTGAATATAACAGGGACTTCCAAAAGAACAAACAAATCTGTCTTGGAAGAAGTACGACCAAAATGCTCCTAAGAAGCAAGGATGGCAAGACTACGTCTCACATACTTTGGACATGTTATCAAGAGGGATCAGTCCCTGGAGAAGGACATCATGCTTGGTAAAGTACAGAGCCAGCGAAAAAAAGGAACACCCTCAACAAAATAGATTGACACAGTGGTTGCAACAAAGAGCTTAAGCATAACAACGATTGTGAAGATGGTGCAGGACCAGACAGTGTTTCGTTCTGCTGTACACAGGTTCGCTATGAGTCGGAACTGACTTGACAGCACCTAACAATAACTTACTAATGGAGTTGTGAAGCACTGCCTTCTCTGAGAAGTTCTGTGGTGTTATTCTTGGAAACTCAGCTTTTCCAGCCCTCCCAGTGATTTTTGTGATCTACCCAACATCCTTTAATAACTTTTCTTATTAAATCAGTAGAGTCAGCTTCCAAAGCTTTGTGGCTAAAAAATCTAAATGACACAGCAAACAAAACAGGAGACACAAGGGAAGACAAAAGTACTGTGAGCCTTTCCTGTTGAGTTCTGGTAAAGTTTATAGCACCCATCATGGCCAAGCTCTTGCTGAACTTCTCCATATAAAGCCTTCCAGACACAACAGAAACTTCTTCCTTCATTCTCTCATTCAAACATAACTAATATTTTCAGTTGTTCATTCATTTAACAAACAGGGGCGGGGCCAAGATGGCGGAGCAGTCAGATGCTTCCTGTGGTCCCTCTTACAACAAAGACCGAAAAAAACAAGTGAATCAGTGGTATATGAAAATCTAGGAGCCCTGAACATCAAAGGCAAAGTTGAGGAATTGGACTGAGTGGCGAGGGGAGGGAGAGACGGTTCAGAAGCAGCAAGGAGTTGCCAGACCTGACTCAGCAGGCGCCAGCGCCCTTCAGGCTGTATCGGCTCAAGTGCGCGGTAAGGCAGGCAGTGGTGCTCCGGAGGCGTGTTTCACATCGGGAGAGACCTAGTGGCAGAGAGTCTACTCGGGCATCCAGAATCAATGAAAAGCAGCATTCAATCAGCATAAGTACTTGGGTCTGGCCCACCACGTGGATCGAAAAACACTCCCTTTAGGAAAAACCTCTCTCCCTTTTACTCCACCCTCCCCGCTCTGCACAGGGTCCTGGGCTGACTTCGGTGATTGCTGAGTCTCCTGTGATGGAAGCAGGACCCATCACAGGCCCTGAGACATTCTCCTGGCCTTGGAGAGAGAACAAATTAACAAATGGGAAAAAATAATCTGCCGTCTCCCCTAAGCCAGGAACTCAGGGTAGGCACAGCTCCTTTGCCTAGGCACAAGCATAAGGGGTCCATGGACTTTGAATGCCTTTCACCCCTGAATAGACTTGTGTGCACCCATTTCAACAGCATAGGCCCTCATTACCACACTACAACAGGATATATACCTGAAGTCTAACTTCAACAGTGTCAGCTGTAAAATGGCAGGTTCATAACATTTGACACTGCTCTGCCCATTAAGCAGGTTTCTCACCTGCTCACATCAGGGGCCTGAGGACTGGTGGCTCCACTCATGCCACCTACCCAACCACAACAGGGGTCCAAGAAAAAGTGGTGTCCCCCAGTCCTTACAGCCAACAGCACTGAGTGCTCATAGTCGGGCTGCAAAACCCACCCACCTACATGCTCTAGGGAACAGGGACATGCTTTCCTCCCAGACACTCCGGGGCAGCCGTCAACCCCCTGCCTTGCTCAGCACATGACCCCCTACTGCAGCCAGATATCTGTGCCTACACCAATCACCTATGCCTGTCTAGGACTGTAGGTGAGAGCATGCACCACACACTTGATGACCAACTACCTGGACACCTGAGCTGAACCCACACAAGAAAAGTAAACGGACTCTTGGGCTCACATACTTAGTAACAGATTTAACCACCTGCTGACAGGATGTTAGAGCTTCAAAGGTGCCAATAATCAAACTAGCTCACAGGAGCAGCTTATTTGGGCACATCAAAACAAAACAAGAAGCTAGGACACCGTAAGCAAACATAAAATAAATAAATGTAATAACTTATTGATGGCTCAGAGACAACAGTCAATATCGAATCACATAAACCCGCAGACCATGATGGCTTCAGCAAACTCCCAAAATAAAGAATCAAGAAATTTTCCAGAGGAAGAGAATTTCTTGGAATTACCGGAGGTAGAATACAAAAGATTAATATATAGAACTCTTCAAGAGATCAGGAAGAAGATCAGGCAAAACACAGAAAAATCCAAGGAACACATAAACAAAGCAATATAGGAACTTAAGAAGGTTATTCAAGATCATAAAGACAAATTTAATAGGCCGCAAGAATCCATAGAGAGACAGCAATCAGAAATCCAGAAGATTAACAATAAAATTTCAGAATTAGACAACTCAACAGAAAGTCATAGGAGCAAAATTGAGGCAATGGAAGTCAGAATTAGTGAGACTGAAGATAAAGCGCTAGACACCAAATTATTTGAGGAAAAATCAGATAAAAGAATTAAAAAACATGAAGAAAGTCATAAGAATTGTGTGGGACTCTATCAAGAGGAATAACCTACGAGTGATTGGAGTACCAGAACAGGGCAGGATAACAGAAAATACAGAGAGAATTGTTGAAGATTTGTTGGCAGAAAACTTCCCTGATATCATGAAAGATGACAAGATATCTATCCAAGATGCTCATTGAACCCCACATAAGGAAGATCCCAAAAGAAAGTCACCAAGACATAGTATAATCAAACTTGCCAAAACCAAAGATAAACAGAGAATTTTAAGAGTGGCTAGGGATAAATGAAAAGTCACCTACAAAGGAGAGTCAATAAGAATAAGCTTGGACTACTCAGCAGAAACCATGCAGGCAAGAAGGCAATGGGATGACATATATAAAGCCTTGAAGGAAAAAACTTGCCAGCCAAGAATTGTATATCCAGCAAAACTGTCTCTCTAATATAATGGCGAAATTAGGGCATTTCCAGATAAACAGAAGTTTAGGGAATTTGCAAAAACCAAGCCAAAATTACGAGAAATACTAGAGAGAGTCCTCTGGTTAGAAAATTAGTAAGATCAGATAACAACCCAAGACTATAACACAGGATAGAGCAACCAGATATCAACCCAGATAGGGAAGTCACAAAAATCAATCAAAGCTAAAACACTTAAAATAGGGAAACAGATGTCAATATGTAAAAGATGACAACATTAAAACAAAAAAGAGGAACTAAAAAATGTAGACATAGATTTTTCATATGTAGAGGAAGTCAAGGCGATATAAAGAAATAAAAGACTGGTTTAAACTTGAAAAAATAGGGGTAAATATTAAGATAACCACAATGGAAACTAACAATCCTACACATCAAAGTAAAAAACAAGAAAAATGTAAATCAACAACAATGCAAAAAATGAAAAGAAAATACATAAAGAAAAACAACTCAGCACAGAAAATTAAGTGGAGCAAAGAAACAGTGAACAACACACAAAAAAACATCAAAAATGACAGCACTAAACTCATACCTATCAATAATTACACTGAATGTAAATGGACTAAATGCACCAATAAAGAGACAGAGAGTGGCAGAATGGATTAAAAAAAAAATAGACTTTAAA
>NW_004444018.1:3694572-3720544 GCF_000243295.1 Trichechus manatus latirostris
ATCGATAAACCATTGGCCAAACTGATAAAAGAAATACAGGAGAGGAAGCAAATAACCCGTATAAGAAATGAGATGGGTGCTATCACAACAGACCCAACTGAAATTAAAAGAATCATAACAGAATACTGTGAAAAACTGTACTCTAACAAATTTGAAAACCTAGAGGAAATGGACAAATTTCTAGAAACTCACTACCTATGTAACACAAACAGAGGTAGAATAACTAAATAAACCCGTAACAAAAAAAAAGAGATTGAGAAGATAATTTAAAAACTGCCAACAACAAAAAAAAAAAAAACCCTGGCGTTGGAAACCCTATGCGGCAGTTCTACTCTGTCATGTAGGGTCACAATAAGTTGGAATTGATGCAAAGGCAACAGGTTTGGTTTTTTTATTTTTGAACTGTTCTAGGAAAGTCGTCAGTGTCACTGCCAGCAATCTCAAGCTCTCCTTCATTTGCACATTTACACACTAAGTCTCGTGTTACCACCAAACCACACAAAACCTGAGAACTTAACATCAAAAGCCCAACTAGAGCAATATGTGCATTCAAGGGCAGGAAACGGAGTCCATTACCCTAATATTTCAGAGAAAAACATCTGTAGTCTGCCTCAAATATCCAGATCTTCATGTAACCTGGTCCATGTTGAAATGTCAGATTGGACCGTTTGTAGAGGGAGAAGTATGCCTGTTCCCCATGTTCAAGAGTTATCACATCAACCGCAGATGTCTCTGATTGCTGGCACTAAATACCTATGTGTCTTGTTAGAACATCTGCGTGCTTGCCAAAGGGGAAAAGAAATAACTCGTGTGTAGTGTAGCCCAGGAAACATGTGAAGCCGATCATTTGCGTTAACACCAAGCAGCCACAAGTGGAGCAGGCTGGCCGACTGGGTGGCGCTGACCAAGCCAGATGTTGAAAATGACAACCTCACAAGGCAGAGGCTGCAGATGTTAGACTCACACTCTATTTAAAGCTTTTTGGCTGCCTGGGTATAGCTGGCTGGCAGTCAGGTTGTTGACGCCAGTGATATTTAATTTAATTATTTCCCATTTAAACGCTGTTTGGACTAAGTTAATCCAGAGAGCTCATTTCCGGGAATAATAATGAGATTTTATCCGGTACATAACTATTCCCATTGTCCTCCTTACTCCATTGTTCTGCTGAAGTATTCTAAAGACCACTAATGCTATTTTTAAAGCAGAAATAAGGGACTGATCCCATGGGCAGTCCATTCCTGTTCCTTCAGGTATTCACTGGGCTACTGTACCAGGCCCTTTGAGCAGATACGAAAGTGCTTAAGGTTCAAGCTTTCTATTGATTTAGATGTCATTTTGGTTTACTGAAAGCACGTGCTAAGGTTTCAGACTAACACTGTGAGGAATAGCGAGAGCTAGAGGAAATGGTTTATCCAAAGGCAAAGTCTAAGGAAGCTGATTTCAGGTGTGGTAAACATTCACCCTTGGAGTCCCTGGGTGGTGCAAATGGTTAATGCATTCTGCTGCTAACCAAAAAGTTGGAAGTTCAAGTCCATCCAGAGGCACCTTGGGAGAAAGTCCTGGTGATCTACTTCCAAAAAATCCACCATTAAAAACCCTCTGGAGCATAGTCCTACTCTGACCCACACGGGATCGCCATGAGTCATAGTCAACTGGTTTACCCATCTGCCCTCAGATCACAACTCATCTTCCTCCTGTTGGTGCCTCCCTGGCCAAGCATCTTGGGCCCTCAAGATGGGCCCTGTTCACCCAGGGTCCCCAGCCTGAGACTTTACACGTTACCCCTCTGAATAAAATAACATGCATTTAACTAAAGTTTAAGCCTTCGCCTTGAATTTTGCTAATGATGGAGATTTTAGGCAAAAGACAGGTTAATGGGAAAATTTTTGTACAGGAGATGGGGAACGGTCTCATTTCACATCAAGTAAGCCACCAGTTATTTTACTGAAACTAGGAGTCAGCTCTGCCCACACCCATCCATGAGAGGAGGGGAGGTTACTTCAGTGAGGAGGGAAAGCATTATTTTAAATAAATAATCCAACTATTCAAAAATAGGGAAATGGTCACATTTAATTCTGTAGAATCTTATATAACTACTAATATTACAATTATGAGAATTATGTAGAAATAGTCCAAAGATCCTTTTAAATTATGTTAAATGAAAAAAATCAAATTAGTATCTATAGTACAATTGTAATGATGTTTAAAACATATAAATATGGGTAGTATTTGGACACAATATTGAAAAACGTCAACAGCTGATATGAGTAAGGGATAGGATTAGTGAAGCAGTTTTATTTTCTTGAAGTTGTCTAGATAAACTTTTTTCACAAAGATAATAGGCTAAGAAAGAAGAGGATATGGGCACGTTGTTGTTGTTGTTAGCTGCCATTGGGTTGACTTCGGTGCATCAGGATCTTATGTACAACAGGACAAAGCATTGCCACTTCCTGCATCATACAATCGCCAGTTCACTGTTTTGTCTGTTGTGCCAGTGCATCTCACCAAGGGTCTCCCACACCCTCACTGGCCCTGTACTTCACCAAACCTGATGTCCTCCCTAGCGACTGATTCCTCCTAACGACATGCCCAAAGCAAGTGAGTTGGACAATGTTCTGTTGTGACCTATAAGGTTTTCGTTGACTAATCCTCAAAGGTAGATCTCCAGATCTTTCTTCCTAGTCTATCTAAGTCTAGAAGCTCCTCTGAAACCTGTCCACCATCAGTGACTCTTCTGGTATTTGAAATACTGGTAACATAGCTTCCGGCATCATAGCAACATGCAAGCCACCATACTACAACAAACTGACAGACAAGTGGTAGATAGGGATACAAACCAAAAGCTGTTGCCTTCAAGTCAATTCCAACTCATAGCAACCCTATGGGACAGAGTAGAACTGCCCCATAGGGTTTCCAAGGAGCAGCTGGTGGATTTGAACTGCTGACCTTTCGGTTAGCAGTCGAGCTCTTAACCACTAAGCCATCAGGGCTCCAGATAGGGATACAAGGGGATATTAAATACTAGTTTGAATGTTCCAGAGATTCTCTTAAGGTAGATTATGGAGATACTTGTGCTCAGGTGCTGGCCTGTGTTGAATGAAACAAGTAGATATTTAATGCCATTTTAAAACTCATGTTGTTGTTGTTAGGTATTGTCGACTCATAGCAACCCTATGTACAACAGAACAAAACACTGCCCAGTCCTGTGCTATCCTCACAATTGTTGCTGTTTGAGCCCCTTGTTGTAGCCACTGTGTCATTCCAGCTCATTGAGGATCTTCCTCTTTTTCATTGATCCTCTACTTTACCAAGCATGAGGTCCTTCTCCAGGGAATGGTCCCCCCTGATAACATGTCCTAAGTACATGAGACAAAGTCTTGCCATCCTTGTGTAACCCGGTGGGAATGGGTCCTACCTGGTACGACCCCTTAAGTTAATTGAGAGACACCAGGCCTTTGAGAAAGAGAACGTGGACTTTATTGCAAGCTGGTCAACCAAGGAGCTGGGAGACTAAGTCTCAAATCTAGCTCCCTGAGGTTGGGGATTACAGGGTAGTTACAAGGTTCAGCATAGGGAACTTATGCATAATTCATGAAGTTTCTGGGAATAGGCGGCCAATTTCAGGAACAAATTAACATGTATGTGGGTGTAGTGGGAGGTGATGGCGGCTGGGGGCATGTATGATGCATGAACTGTATCTAAGGACAGCTTTGTGGCTCACTGCTCACGTCAAAATGGAGGAGGGTCCGGTTGGTGAGTAGTGAAGCTGCCCTGAGCAGAGAAGCAGTATGACGACCTTGTGCTGTAACACAGAAATGCCTTATCAGGAACTCAGAGATCCTGGCTGTGATGGGAGGAGGAGGGGGAACAATTTAACCCTGTCGGTTACACTTGCTTCTAAGGAGCGTTCTGGCTGTACTTCTCCCAAGACAGATTTGTTTATTCTTCTGGCAGTCCATAGTATATTCAATATTCTTCACCAACATCATAATTCAAAGACATCAATTCTTCTTCGGTCTTCCTTATTCATTGTCCAGCTTTCACATGCATATGAGATGATTGAAAATACCATGACTTAGGTCAGGTGCATCTTAGTCCTCAAAGTGAAATCTTTACTTTTTAACGTTTTAAAGACGTCTTTTGCAGCAGATTTGCCCAAGGCAATATGTCATTTGATTTCTTGACTGCTGCTTCCACGGGCATGGATTGTGGATCCAAGTAAAATGAAATCCATGACAACTTCAATACTTTCTCCGTTTATCATGACGTTGCTTATTGGTCCAGTTGTGAGGATTTTTGTTTTCTTTATGTTGAGGTATAATCCGGACTGAGGGCTGTGGTCTTTGATCTTCATCAATAAGTGCTTCAAGTCCTTTTCACCTTCAGCAAGCCAGGTTGTGTCGTCTGCATATCACAGGTTGTTAATGAGTCTTCCTCCAATCTTGATACCACATTCTTCTTCATATAGTCCAGTTCCTTGGTGTCTTAGTCATCTAGTGCTGGTACCAAATTCTGTCTTAGTCATCTTGTGCTGCTCTGACAGAAATACCACAATTGGATGGTTTTAACAGACAGAAATTTGTTCTGTCACGGTCCAGTAGGCTACAAGTCCAAATTCAGGACATCAGCTCCAGGAGAAGGCTTTCTCTCCCTGTCGGTTCTGGAGGAAGGTCCTTGTGATGCATTAGTCTTCCTTTGGTCTGGGAGCATCTCAGCACAGGAACCTCAGGTCCAAAGGATGCACTCTGCTCCCGGCACTGCTTTCTTGGTGGTGTGAGGTTCCCATGTGTCTCTGCTCACTTCTCTCTTTTATATTTCAAAAGAGATTGGATTATGACAATATTTAATCTTATAGACGTCATCAGTATAACTTCATCATAGTGATAGAGTTTACAACACTTAAGAAGACCACATATAACCTCATCATGGTGATAGAGTTTAGAACACATAAGGAAATCACATCAGATTACACAATCATATACAATACTGGGAATCATGACCTAACCAAGTTGACAGATATTTTCCAGGGACACAATTCAATCCATGACACTTGGATTAGTTGCTCAGCATACAGATTGAATAAGTATAGTGAAAGGATACAACCTTGACTCATACCATCTTTTAAATGAAACACATTTATCTCAGGTAGATTGAGAAACTTTGGTAACATTGGAAGAGATTTCTCTTCTTGCAGATGGATGTTTATATACTCTCTGCCAACCCAATCTAAACAGCCCAGCCCATCCGCAGACATTCGTCTCTTCCAGGAGCTGAGGCTAACAGCACGCTGCTCATAGAACAGTGGACGTGCTGCCCAGTGCCCAGGCTGTTCTCAGAAGCCTGCAGTATTTTCTTCCTTGTTCCTGTTATTGGCCTCAAATTGAGGAAGTGAGGAAAGTATTCATTTGATTGTCACTGTTTCCACTTCCAGCTTTCTACAGTTTGCTGCCAAATTTTCTGACTTGGTCATCTGAGAGTGAAATCACTTGAGAACTTTCCATGGAAATTTTTATCTTCATTATTTTGTGTTGAATCAAAGCATTTCAGCACAGAAATTAAATTCTCTAGTATACTTATTTTCAGAAACCTGGAAATTTGAGGGTAGTACAGACCTCTTGTTTTTTTCAAGTTCCCACCATATTTTTCAGCTTGAGTTACTAGTTTTGACCAATAAAGTGGTTCAGGCTAATTCCCACCTTTTCTACTTCCCTTGATTCACTCATTTAACATTTGACAAACATTTACTAAGCATTTATTATTTGCCAGACAGTCCCCTAGGTACTGGGAACACATCAGTGAACAAAACAGGTAAAGTTGTATGTTTGTCTCATAGTTGTGGAGGGTGAAGAGGGAACAGCCTATAGTCAAAATAAATAAGAAAAATAGGTAGCGAGTTAGAAGTGATAGATTCTATGGGGGAAAACAGCAGGAAAAAGAAATGAGATGTTGGGAATCATGGTGGATATTGCAATTTATTAGATAGAATCGTAATGAAATCGCCATACCTGTTGTCAACTGTGAACAATTATTGGCAATTTCATATGATTCAATTTGCACGGATATTCTATTTTTGTGTAACAGATTATCACGAACTTAGTGCTCCCAGAGCCCTGGTGGCACAGTGGTTAAGAGCTATGGCTGCCAACCAAAAGGTCAGCAGTTCGAATCCACCAGCCACTCCTTGGAAACCCTATAGGGCAGTTCTACTCTGTTCTATTGGGTTGTTGTGAGTCAGAATTGACTCGAAAACAACAGGTTTGGGTTTTGGGGTTTTGGTAGGGTTCCCAACAGAAAGTCCAGTGAGTGCAAAGGTCCTGAGGCAGTTGTACACCTGGATTGTTTAAGGAATAGCAGTGAGAGAGAAGGAGAGTAGTTGGATCCCATACCATAAGGCACTGCAGGATAGGTAGATCACAGAAGGGGATGTGAGCAATCGAAAGGACTTTGACTTTTATTTTAGAGAGCTGGAAAGTCAATAAAAGATTTTGAGCAGAGCGATAGCATGATCTGACTTACAAACTGATAGAATCACTTGCTAATATGTTGAGAATAGGTGGCAAGAGTCAAGGGCAATTGCAGGGGGACCAGTTAGGAATCTGTTTCTGTAATCTAGGAAAGGATTGATGGTGGTTTGAACTTGGGTAGTACCAGTGGTGGTGGTGAGAATTAATTGGATCTGGATATATTTTGAAAGTAGAGCTGAGAAGTTTTTCTGATGGATTGGATGTGGGGTAAGAGAAAAAAGAGAAAAGTAGAAGATGGATCAAAATTTTTGACCTGCGCAACCAGAGGATGGAACTGCCATTAATGGAAATAGGGAAGACCGTAGAAGACTGGAGTCTCTGGGTGGTGCAGATGGTTAAGGTGCTCATCCGCTAATCGAAAGGTTAGAGGTTTGAGTCCACCCAGAGGTGACTTGGAAGAAAGGCCTGGCAATCTACTTCCAAAAATCAGCCATTGAAAACCCTATGGAGCACAGTTCCACTATGACATACGTGGGCTCACCATGAGTTGGAGTCCACTCAAAAGCAACTGATGAAAAAAACACAGAGCCAGTTATGTTCCATTCCTACCACTAGAGGGAACAGCAGCAAACCCTTTTCAGTATCAGTAATTTTTAAATGCAAAAGCTATTTTTTCTCTTGCATCTTCCAATTTCTCACAGTACTGAGTCTATTGTTATTACAGTTTTCCCATGTGTAAAGTACATTTTTCCATTTTTCTCAAAGTATACTTTAAATTGTTATGAAATCCATTGGACACTCTTTAATCCACTTCTTGTTCTCAGTAGCTTTAGACCCAGTAGACCATTTCCTTCTTGAAGTTCTCTCCTCTCTTGTCTTCCCCGAACCGACACTCTCCAGGTTTTTCTCTTAACTCTCTGGCCGTGCCTCATCAGCCTGCTTTGATGATGACTCCTCTTCTACCTGTTGGGACTGCACGGTGCTCTGTTCAGAAGGGAGCTCTTGGCAATAGGGCAAGAAAAAGAAATAAAGGGCATCCAAATTGGTAATAAAGAAGTAAAACTGTCCTTATTTGCAGATGATATGATACTATACATAGAAAACCCTAAAGACTCCACGAGAAAACTACTGGAACTAACAGAAAGTTTCATCAGAGTAGCAGGCTAAAAGATAAACACCAATTCCTATACACCAATAAAGAGAACGATGAAAAGGAAAACAGGAAAAAAATACCACTTACAATAGCCCACAAAAAATTAAAATACTTAAGAATAAATCTAACCAGAGATGTAAAAGACCTACACAAAGAAAACTACAAAACACTACTGCAAGAAACCAAAAGAGAGCTACATAAATGGAAAAACATATCATGCTCGTGGTTAGGTAGACTTGACACTATGAAAATGACAATTCTACCAATATGATGCAATCCCAATCCAAATACCAACAACATTCTTTAAAGGGATGGAAAAACTAATCATTAACTTTATATGGAAAGGGAAGAAGCCCCTAGTAAGTAAAGCACTATTGAAGAACAGTTAAGTAGGAGGATTCTCACTACCTGACCTCAGAACCTACTATACAGCTACAGTAGTCAAAACAGCCTGGTATTGGTACAACGACAGATACATTGACCAATGGAACAGAATTGAGAACTCAGATGTAAATCCATCCACCTACAGTCACCTGATCTTCAACAAGGGCCCAAAGTCCATCAAGTGGGGAAAGGGCAGTCTTTGTAACAAATAGTGCTGGCAAAACTGGATGTCCATCTGCAAAAAAATGAAACAGGACCCATACCTCACACCATACACAAAAACTAGTTCAAAATGGATCAAAGACCTAAATATAAAACCAAAAACTATAAAGATCATAGAAGAAAATATATGATCAACACTAGAGGCCCTAAAACACAGCATTAACAGGATACAAACCATAACTAACAACACACAAACTCAGAAAATAAGCTAGATAACTGATATCTTCTAAAAAGTAAACACTTAAGCTCATCAAAAGACTTCACCAAAAAAGTAAAAAGAGAACCTACAGACTGGGAAAAAATATTTGGTTATGACAAATCCGACAGAGGTCTAATCTTTAAAATCTACAGGAAAATTTAACACCTCAACAACAAAAAGACAAACAACGCAATTAAAAAATGGGCAAAGCAAATGAACAGACAGACATTTCACCAAAGAAGACATTCAAGCACCTAACAGACATATGAGGAAATGCTCATGATCACTAGTCATTAGAGAAAGGAAAATGAAAACCACAATGAGATACCATCTCACCCTAGCATTACTGGCATGAATTAGAAAAATAACAAATGTTGGAGAGGCTGCAGTGAGATTGGAACTCTTATGCACGCTGGTGGGAATGCAAAATGGTACAACCATTTCGGAAAACGATATTGCACTTCCTTAGAAAGCTAGACATAGAAATAGCGTATGATCCAACAATCCCACTCCTAGGAATATATCCTAGAGAAATAAGAGCTGTCACACAAATAGACATATGCACACTCATGTTCGTTGAACAATAGTAAAAAGATGAAAACAACCTAGATGCCCATCAACAGATGAATGGATAAACAAACTATGGTACATACACACAATGGAGTACTACACAACGATAAAGAACAATGATGAATCTGCGAAGCATCTCACAATGTGGATGAATCTGGAGGGTATTACACTGAGTGAAATAAGTCAATCACAAAAGGACAAATATTGTATGAGACTACTACTATAAAAACTCATGAAAAGGTTTGCACACAAAAAGAAACAATCTTTGATGGTTACAAGGGAAGGGAGGGGTGGGGATGGAAAAACACTAGACAATAGATAAGTGGCACTTTGGTGAAGGGTAAGACAGTACACAAAACTGGGGAAGCCGACACAACTTATACAAGGCAAGGTCATGGAAGCTCCATAGACACATCCAAACTCCCTGAGGGACCAAACTGCTAGGCTGAGGGCTGTGGGTACCATGGTCTCGGGGAACATCTAGCTCAACTGGCATAACATAGTTTACAAAGGTGTTCTACGTTCTACTTTGCTGAGTAGTGTCTGGGGTCTTAAAAGCCTGTGAGCAGCCATCTAAGATACTCCACTGGTCTCACCCCTTTGGGAGCAAGAGTGCGTGAAGAAAACTAAAGACACAAGGGAAAGATTAGTCCAAAGGACTAATAGACCACAACTACCACAACCTTCACCAGACTGAGTCCAGTACAACTAGATGGTGCCCGGCTACCACCACAGACTGCTCTGACAGGGATCACAATACAGGGTCCTGGACAGAGCAGGAGAAAAATGTGGAACAAAACTCTAATTCACAAAAAAAGACCAGACTTACTGGTCTGACAGAGACTGGAGAAATCCTGAGAGTATTGCCCCTGGACACCCTTTTAGCTCAGTAATGAAGTCACTTCTGAGGTTCACCCCTCAGCCAAAGATTAGACAGGCCCATAAAACAAAACAAGACTAAAGGGGCACACAAGCCCAGGGGCAAGGACTAGAAGGCAGGAGGGGACAGGAAAGTTGGTAATAGGGAATCCAAGTTCGAGAAGGGAGAGTGTTAACATGTCATGGGATTGGTAACCAATGTCATAAAACAATATGTGTACTAGCTATTTAATGAGAAGCTAGTTTGTTCTGTAAACCTTCATCTAAAGTACAATAATATATATACAGAGATATATAATCAAAAAAAGAAAAATAAATAAATTGAAATTCTGAAAAAAAAAGAGAGAGAGCTCTTGACCATAAACACCCTCATCCTCCACTCTTAGGTGTTTCAGTAAACAGCAGCTCCACCCAACTGATTTCTCAATAAGAAATCTGGAGGTCATTCTTAACTCCTCTTTTCCTTACCCTCCTGTGATGGTTAATTTTATGTGTCAATTTGGCTAAACCATGGTGCCCAGTTGTTTGGTCAAACACTAATCTAAATGCTATAGATTAAGCAGTTACATGTAATTAAATCAGTTGGCCTTAAGTAAAGCAAATTACCTTCTGTTAGTGGGTGGGCCCCATCCATTCAGTTGAAGGCCTTAAGAGCAAAAAAGGAGTTTTCCCTAGCGTGTGTTCTGCCACCACAATATAAGTAGACATCATGCCAGAACCCCTATACCTTTCCTGTCGCCTGACCTGTGGATTTTGGGACACAAGACTGCAGGAATCTCCAGCCTGTCTCCTGACCTACACATTTGAACTTACCAGCCCCGACGATCATATGAGCCAATTCCTTAAAATATATCTATATCTATATAATATATATATGCATCTTTATATAAATTTAAAATCTATATCTAAGTATCTTTCTTACTGTTACTGTTCCTCTAGAGAAACCTGGCTAAGACACCTGCCCACATCCAACCAGTCACCAAATCCTATCGACCCACCACTTAAATACGTATTAAACCCATTCCCACTTTTCTCTACCTCTACAGCCACCACCCCAGTCAAAATCATCAGCTTCCTAGAACAACCCACCCCAAGCCCTCCCTTCCTCAGACTGCCTCCTACTCCTCTTTCAGGTATCATGTTCTCAAGGAGATCTTCTTTAAGTCCCCAAACTTAGTTTACAATCTTTTACCCCAAATTTGTAATTATTTATTAGCATGTGTGCATTTTTTCTTTTTGGTTTGGTAATTCCCTCTCCGTCATTACTGTCCAGTGGAAATAGAATGTGAACCACATGTGTAATTTTAACTTTTTTCGTACTCACAGGTGAAATTAATTTTAATATCTTTTATTTAACTCAGTATATCCAAAATACCATTTTAACATGTAACCAATATAAAAATTATTAATGTAATACTTTGCATCCTCTCTTTTATTGGTACTAAGTCTTTAAAATTTGTTACTGCGTTTGGCACTTACCAATAAATGAAACCTGTTGCTGTCGATGCCGACTCATAGTGACCCTATAGGACAGAGTAGAACTGCCTGATAGGGTTTCCAAGGAGTAGCTGGTAGATTCAGACTGCTAACCTTTTCGTTAGCAGCCCAGCTCTTAAACCACTGAGACATCAGAGGTCCCAATTCAGGTTACACAAATTTAAGTGCTCAAATAGACATATGGGGCTAGTGGCTACCATATTTGACAGTGCAATCCCAGACTTTAACCTCCATGAGGGCAAAAACGATGTCATCTTTGCTCCACCATTGTAAGCTTAGTACTTGGCAGTACCTGAGTACAGTAAGTATGTAATAAACATTGATTGAACGAGTGAAAGCATGTTATACTGTGCACTGCTCCACAGGATTGCTTTCAGTAAGGCATACACTAATATTATGTACTTGGTTTTTGTCAGAATCTTCCAGAAATAACTGTGTTAAATCTCTTCTCCATACATTAAACTGCTGTCAAAAACACTGTCCATTACCAAGCTAGTGTGTCCTGTATAGAAAAAAGTGTCTATTTAAGTCTTCCTAGAACTTTCTTTAGTGATTGCTACAATTTATTCTTTCTGACAGCAAGAACTCTAATCCCAGCTAACAGAGACATGAGGAAATGCTCACAATCATTAGCCGTCAGAGAAATGTAAATCAAAACTATAACGAGATACCATCTCACCCCAACAAGGCTGGCATTAATCCAAAAAACACAAAATAATAAATGCTGGAGAGGTTGTGGAGAGATTGGAACACTTATCCACTGCTGGTGAGAATGTAAAATGGTACAACCACTTTGGAAATCAACTTGGCACTTTCTTAAAAAGCTAGAAATAGAAGAACCATATGATCCAGCAATCCCACTCCTGGAGAAATAAGAGCTGTCACACGAACAGATCTATGCACACCCGTATTCAATGCAGCACTGTTCACAATAGCAAAAAGATGGAAACAACCTAGATGCCCATCAACAGATGAATGGATAAACAAATTATGCTACATACACACAATGGAATACTATGCAATAAAAAAGAATCCATGAAACATCTCACAACATGGATGAATCTGGAGGGCATTATGCTGATTGAAATTAGTCAGTCGCAAAAGATCAAATATTGTATGAGACCACTATCATAAGAACTCAAGAAAAGGTTTAAACACAGAAGAAAATATTCTTTGATAGTTATGAGGGTAGGGAGGGAGAGAGAGGGGAATTCACTAACTAGATAGTAAACAAGAATCATCTTGGGTAAAGGGAAGGACAACACACAATACAGAAGAAGTCAGCACAACTGGACTAAACCAAAAGCTAAGAAATTTCCTAAACACAACCAAACACTTCGAGGGACAGAGTAGCTGGGGCTGCAGTCTGGGAACCATGGTTTCAGGGGACATCTAGGTCAACTGGCATAAGAAAGTTTATTAAGAAAATGTTCTGCATCCCACTTCAGTGAGTGGCGTCTGGGGTCTTAAAAGCTTTCAAGTGGCCATCTAAGATGCATCAGTTGGTCCCAACCCACTTGAGTAAAGGAGCATGAAGAACACCAAAGATAGAAGGAAAATATTAGCCCAAGAGACAAAAGGTCCACATAAACCAGAGACTCCATCAACCCAAGACCAGAAGAACTAGATGGTGCCCGGCTACCACCGACAACCGCCCTGACGGGGAACACAACAGAGAGTCCCTGACGGAATGGGAGGACAGTGTGGAACAGAACTCAAATTCACATAAAAAAGACCAGGCTTAATGGTCTGACTGAGACTGGAGGATCCCCTGAAGCCATGGTCCCCAGACACTATGTTAACCCAGAACTAAAACCATTCCCAAAGACCACTCTTCAGACAAAGATTAGACTGGACTATAAAACATAAAATAATACTCTTGAAGAGTGTGCTTCTTAGTTCAAGCAGATACGTGAGACCAAATGGGCGGCTTCTGTCTGGAGGCAGGACAAGAAGGCAGGAAGGGACAGGAGCTGATTTGATGGGAAACTTGGGGTGGAAAGGGGGAGCGTGCTGTCACATTGTAGGAATTGCAACTAGTGTCACATGACAGTATGTGTATAAAATTTTGTATGAGAGATTAACTTGACCTGTAAACCTTCACCTAAAGTACAATAAAATAAACAAATAAATAATGCTGGTGGGGGGAAGAACTCTAACCCCCTTTCATCTGCTAAGAACATCAAGGAAAAATGGGGTTCCCAGTGACATCAAATGCATTAATGCCTTTGTTTTATTCTTCATTTTCATCTTGATTTTTCTGTTTTACCCAAGTTATTGCTTAAATGTGTTCCTTAAAAAAAACACAAAACAAACCTGTTGCCATGGAGTCGATTCCAACTCATGGTGACCCTATAGCAAAAGTCATCTCAAATCCCTTTCTTGTAAAGAGTTTGGGTATAAATAAGAGAAAGATGTGGCAGTCTGCTTCCGTAAAGATTTACAGCCTTGGAAACCCTATGCCACAGTTCTACTCCATCCTATAGGGTCGCTATGAGTGGGAATCAACTCGATGGCAGTAGGTTTGGTTTTTTGTTGGTTTTGTGTATAAATAAATAACAAACGTATTAGGAAGAGTGAGTCATACACTACAGAGTTTTGGCTGATCTGCCCAGCATCTATTTTACCTTCTTATGGTAATAGCACCCAATTTCCTTTTGGAGACTGTTGTTGTTGTTAGCTGCCACTGAGTCAGCCCCAACTCATAGTGACCCCATGCACAACTGAATGAAAGTCTACCCTGGTCCTGCGCAATCCCTGTGATCAGTTGCAGATCAGACTATAGGGTTTTCGTTGGCTGATTTTCAGAAGTAGATTGACAGGCTTTTTGTCCTAGTCCATCTTAGTCTGGAAGCTCTACTGACACCTGCTCAGCATCATAGCAACATGCAAGCCATCACTGACATACAGATGGTGGCTGTGCATAAGGTGCATCAGCTGTGAATCTAACCCAGCTCTCTCTCATGGGAGGCAAGAATTAGCCTCTCCAATCTTGGCTATCATCTGGGGCATGGCTAATTAGGGTTCTCTGCCCAGCCTGAGCCAAAGGGAGGGCACCTGGTCCAAGCTAGCCCAATCAGACACCCCCGCCTTGGAATCAGACCCTTGAGCAGAGGGACAAGAAGACTGATAAGGGCGGGGATCCGTTTTCTCTGGTGGCAATGCCCTGCCTGAATTTTCAGATAGTTCCTGGCCCCTGAGCTTCTTGGTTCCTGTCTGTTTCCAAGTCTGTTCTCCAGTTGCATATGGATATCACCACCTCCCAGACATCCTTCTAGACTTCCTTTGACTTGAGTTGATGAAGAACTCGAACTTCCACATGAGCCCTGCCGTCCGTGAAACCTGGAAGGCAGAGCACTTGCAGACTGCAGGCAGAAGCTGCCCATCAGTGCTTACAAAGCATTTCAATATCTTAGCAACTGGTATAGCCTCGTAGCTGGAAAGCAGCTGATTACCAGCCCTGAATATAGGCTCAAAGATAGGTCCAAAAGGAAACATATTTGACTTTCAGCAATGGGTGCTGAAATAGAGGGAGACTTTCAGCTTATGCTTTACACAAGTCTGTGCCACTTGGATTTTGCATGTGTGTGTTGTTGTTGTTAGGTGCCATTGAGTTGATTCCAACTCATAGCGACCCTCTGTACAACAGAAGGAAACACTACCTGGTCCTGCACCATTGTCACAATCATTGTTATATTTGAGCCCATTGTTGCAGCCACTGTGTCAATCCATCTCAATGAGGGTCTTCTTCTTTTTCGCTGACCCTCTACTTTAATAAGCATGCTGTTCTTCTCCAGGGACTGGCCCCTCCTGATAGCATGTCCAAAATATGTGAGACAAAGTCTCGCCATCCTTGCTTCTAAGGAGCATTCTGGCTGTACTTCTCCCAAGACAGATTTGTTCATTCTTCTGGCAGTTCGTGGTATATTCGATATTCTTCACCAACACCATAATTCAAAGGTGGGAATTCTTCTTGAGTCTTCCTTATTCATTGTCCAGCTTTCACACGCATATGAGGCAATTAAAAACACCATGGCTTGGATCAGGCGCACCTTAATCCTCAAAGTGACATCTTTGCTTTTTAACATTTTAAAGAGATCTTTTGCAGCAGATTTGCCCAGTGGAATGCGTCTTTTGATTTCCTGACCACTGCTTCCATGGGTGTTGATTGAAGATCCAAGTAAAATGAAATCCTTGACAACTTCAATCTTTTCTCTGTTTATCATGATATTGCTTATTGGTCCAGTTGTGAAGATTTTTGTTTTCTTTATGTTGAGGTGTAATCCATACTGAAGGCTGTGGTCTTTGATCTTCATCAATAAGAGCTTTAAGTCCTCTACACTTTCAGCAAGCAAGGTTGTGTCACCTGCATATTGCAGGTTGTTAATGAGTCTTCCTCCAATCCTGATGCCCTGTTCTTCTTCATATAGGCCAGCTTCTTGGATTATTTGCTCAGCATACAGATTGACCAAGTATGGTGAAAGGATACAACCCAGTAACACACCTTTCCTGACTTTAAACCACATAGTACCCCCTTGTTCTGTTCGAACGACTGCCTCTTGGTCTAAGTACAGGTTCCTCACGAGCACAATTAAGTGTTCTGGAATTCTCATTCTTTGAAACGTTATCCATAATTCGTTATGATCCACACAGTTGAATGCTTTTGCATAGTCAATAAAACAAAGGTGCACATCTTTCTGGTATTCTCTGCTTTCAGCCATGATCCATCTGACAATGATATCCCTCATTCCATGTCCTCTTCTGATTCTGGCTTGAACTTCTGGCAGTTCCCTGTCGATGTACTGCTGCAACTGCTTTTGAATGATCTTCAGCAAGAGCATATTCACTTTACATGGTTTTTATAAAAAAAGAAAAAATCTAAGAGCAAATGACAAAAATTTGCTGCTTTTCATGAGTTGGACACCATCCCAGGACCCTAGTAAATTTTTACCCTGACACTGTTATATAAAGTGTGAGATCCAACACTTTTATTTCTCCAGGCTGTAGTGTTATTAATGAATAAATAAGAGGAAGGGAACTTTGGTACTAGCTAGGTAAGCATGCAACTCTGATAACTTAAGCCAAGTAGCAAGATCTGCTGAAAAAGACACTTGAAAATTCTTATCCTGGAACCATTTCCTCCCTGGTAGTGGGAGGAACAAGTGTGAAGTCGAATGCCTATGAAGTCAGGCCAATGCTCGAGGTGCCCATTGGTCGTCTGGAATGCCAGTGTGGCTGGAAACAACAGAGGCACAGCTGGCCCAGGGAACAGGGGATGACATGCAACCCCTGGCTGTAGCCATATTCCCAAGCTCAGCAGGCAAGTGAAGTCTTCCAGCATCTGGAACCTGTGGCAGCTACCTTAGAGCAGTCATACCCTGGACCAACAGCATTAGCATCTCCTGGGAGCTTGCTACAAACATAAATTCTCGGCCCCCACATCAGCTGAATTGGAAACTCTGGGTGTGGGGCCCAGGAATCTGTTTTAACAAGCCCTCTAGTTGATTTTGGACTGGTTCGTGGGTGCTGCAAATAGTTAAGCTCTTGATTACTAGCCGAAATGCTGGAGGTTCAAACCTACCCAGAGGTGCCTCAGACAACAGGCCTGGCTATCTGCTTCTGTAAGGTCACAGCCTTGAAAACCCTACGGAACAGTTCTGCTCTGCACACATGGGGTTGCCATGAGTCAGAATCGACTCAGTGGCAACGAATAACAACCAAGTGATTCTCGTGCCCGCTTAAGTATGAGAATCTCAGCCTCAGGGCATCTCTTTTCTTTCAGAGAACTCACTGCAGCAGGCCCCTTGGGTGGAGGAGCCAGGCGGGGAGGTAGAGAGCTATTTACAGGAGGAAACGAGCCCCTGCCTTAAACACTTGGGGGAAAAGGGTATATTCACACTGCTATTCTGTAACTTGTATCACAGAGGTTTGAAGTTTCTAACGTAAACATGGGCAGTTTAGTTAACATGGTAGAATTCTCACTTTCCATGAGGGAGACCTGGAATCAATTCCCGGCCAATGCACCTCATGTGCAGCCACCATCTGCCTGTGATTGGAGGCTGCCAAGACAGCATACGTCCTGCCAGAACCAGCTGCTATCAACTCCAACTCATGGTGACCCCACGTGTGTCAGCGTAGAACTGTGCTACATAGGGTTTTCAGTGGCTGATTTTTCAGAAGTAGATCACCAGGCCTTTCTTCTGAGGTGCGTCTGGGTGGGTTCAAATCGCCAACCTTTTGGTTAGTAGTTGAGCACTTCACAGTTTGCATCACCCAGGGACTCTGATATGGCCTGTAGAGTTTCCTTATTTTCTGTAAGAAGATATTGGGCTTACTCTCACCTCTGTGTCTGCTTCTAACTAGTTGTGTTGACGCTTCCCTCAAGGTGTGTGCTTGAGAACATAACTTTGAAGGCTGAGGTTTGAATCTTATCAGCACCTGGATATAAAATGGATGAGTTCATAGAGGTCACGCAGTCCATCCATTCCTCTAGGTGAAACTCGATCTCTGGATCAAATCAGACGATCCAGAGCAGTGGACGGGGGGATACATTGTTTTGGCTTCTTGTAGGACTGTTCTTTAGTGAAGTACCCTAGGGCCTTCTACCTCTGGCTGCTACGGAGGGATGTTCTAGGAAAGAGCCATATGAAACTGCTATGATGAATTGTGTGCTGCCCCCACCGCGTAGGAACCCGTCAGGGAAACTGCTCTAAAACCGCAGCAGCAGGAAAGGCTGTTTGGATCCTTTAAGCTTACAGTAAAGGATGATGCTCTCCCCTTGTCCCAGCTGGAGTCCCTGGGTGGTACAAATGATTAACACCTCAGCTGTTAACCAAAAGGATACAAGTTCGAATCCACCCCAAGACACCTTGGAAGAAAAGGCCTGGAGATCTACTTCTGAAAAACCAGCCACTGAGAACCCTATGGAGCACAGTTCTAGTCTGACACACATGGGGTCACCATGAGTGGGAGTTGACTGGACAGCAACTGGTAGTAGTGGTTGTCCCAGCTGCTAAGTAGCTTGAAGCCACAGCAAATGGAGGGCTTTTGAAATATGTTTTGTGCATTCATCCTACCCTTCGCTTCATCTCATTTTCCTTGTTGTACTTCCCTCTACCCCCACTTTCTCAACTGTTTTATTTTGTCTTCTTATACATATTTTTGGAAGCTACCGCAACTCCTCTCTTTGGATCCAGGTGGGACATAAATAGAAAAAGAAAAGGCAGTCCATAGAGATGGAATAAGGGTGAAAAAAGTGAAGTCAGGAATGACAAGCTTACCTTTATCCAATATTGCCCAGTGTGCATTTGACCTCAAGTTCAGAGCCACTGGAGGATTTCATCTGGAATCTGTCCCATCGCCATCTCTGTCATTCGGGGGAGAGAGGGTGTTTCTATATCCAACCAGAGGGGGAAAGAAGAAGTTCAATCAGATAGCTTGAAGGTCAATTAATATTCAGAATTTGAACAGGGAATCCTTTCACTTGGATAATCATTCTTCTTAGGCTTCCTTGTTCTTAGGTTGTTATTGTTGTTAGGTGCCATCGAGTCGATTCGAACTCATCACGACCCTGTGTACAACAGAAAGAAACTCTGCCTGCCCTGCACCATCCTCACAATTGTCACCACATTTGAGCGCATTGTTGCAGCCACTGTGTCAATCCATCTCACTGAAGGTCTTTCTCTTTTTGCTGACCCTCTGCTTTACCAAACATGATGTCCTTCTCCAGGGACTGGCCCCTCCTGATAACATGTCCAAAGTATGTGAGAAAAAGTCTAGCCATCCTTGTTTCTAAGGAATATTCTGACTGTACTTCTTAGGTTATTGTTGTTAGGTGCTGTCGAGTCAGTTCCAATTTATAGTGACCCTATGTGCAACAGAACCAAATATTGCCCGGTCCTGCGCCCTCCTCACAATCGTTGTTATGCTTGGGCCCATTGTTGCAGCCACTGTGTCAATCCATCTCATTGAGGGTCTTCCTCTTTTTCATTGACCCTCTGCTTTACCAAGCATGGTGTCCTTCTCTAGGAACTGACCTCTCCTAATAACATGTCCAAAGTACTTGAGACAAAGTCTCACCATCCTAGCTTCTAAGGAGCACCCTGGCTGTACTTCTCAGGTAGGATTGCCAAAATATTTAACTGCTTTCATTGGGTGCATAACCAGAATGATTCTTTTGAAACAGGATTTTTTTTTTTTCATTTTGCTTTCTACTTCTCTCTCAACATCTATCTCCTCGTTCTTATCTGCTTCTTACAACATACCTCCCACACACAACTAAAGAAGGAAAAAGTTTGAATGAAACATTTTATATTCAGGATCCAGGTTATTTAACATAGTGTGTCACTAAAGCAGGCTAATGGTTTAAGCAGAGGAGAATGTAGGTTAGTGAGTCAACACTTTTCTAGTTCATCCGAGGCCAAGCAGTCTTTGCAGATGATTCATGTTTCACTCACTTTCATTCAGCCATGGTTTTGTTCCTCGTCTTCCATTCACTCCATCTCAAAGTCCTCGCTAATGGAGGGTCCCTTTCCATAGCTAGCCAATACTCTGGTTTTTTGAATTTTCGTATGAAGTTGAAACAGTGTAAAATTGGTTCAGACGTCTGATTTTCATGTCATATGATGAAAGCTGGAGCTAAATCACAAAATAAACCCAAGTAAGAAAGTACAAAATAAGATGAGTTTTCTGTGAATTTATGAAGTGAAGAACTGTTTGCTCCACCTGCCCCCACCTTACCTCATCAACCCACACCCAAGTGTAAGAACTGAGTTAAATTTGGATGGTATTCACAAGTCCTCTGTGACCTTGAGCCCTGGGTGGCATAAGTGGTTTGTGACCTGCTGCTAACTTCAGGTGCCCTGGTGGTGCAGTGGTTAAGAGCTCGGCTGCTAACCAAAAGGTTGGCAGTTCAAATCCACAAGCCACTCCTTGGAAACCCTATGGGGCAGTTCTACTCTGTCCCATAGGGTCCCTATGAGTCAGAATCGACTCCACAGCAACAGGTTTGATTTTTTTTTTTTTTTTTTTGGCTAACCTAAAGTTTGGTGGTTCAGACCCACCTAGGGGTGCTACGGGAGTAAGACCTGGCAACCTGCTTCCTTAAAGATTACGACCAAGAAAACCTTACGGAGCAGTTTTACGCTATAACATATAGGATCACCATGAGTGGAAATTGACTTGACAGCAACAGATTTGGTTTTCTGTTTGGTTCTATGTGACCTTGGGAAAGCCATTGACTTTCATCTTATTTTGCCTACCCATAAAGTCATCATTAATAATATATACTTACAATTCAAGGCGTTTGTCTTAGTTACCTAGTGTTGCTATAACAGAAATACAAAAAGTGGATGGCTTTAACAAACAAATTTATTTTCTCACAGTCTAGGAGGCTAGAAGTCCAAATTCAGGGCACCAGCTCCTGGGGAAAGCTTTCTCTCCCTGTCAGTTCTCAGAGAAGTCTTGGTCATCAATCTTCCCCTGGTCTAGGAGCTTCTCAGTGCAGGGAACCCAGGTCCAAAGTGCTCTGCTCCCAGTTGTTCTCTCTTGGTAGCATGAAATCTCTCTCCTCTCTGCTTGCTTCTCTCTTTTATATCTCAAAAGAAATCGACTCAAGATACAACTTAACCCCGTAGATTGAGTCCTGCCTCATTAACATAACTGCCTCTAAACCTGCCTCATTAACATCATAGAGGTTAGGATTTACAACACATCAGATCACAAAATGGTGGACAACCACACAATACTGTATGACCTAGCCAAGTTCATACAAATTTTTAGGAACACAGTTCAATCCGTAACAGCATCCAAAGTTGTGTAAAGAAGAGTATGATCCCACTTATAAGAAATCTCTAGTATAGGCAAGTGTGCAGAGACCAAAGTTTACTAGTGGTTACCAGGGATGGGCAGGAGGAACAGGCAAAGGAGGACTCATTGTTTAGAGGATGCTGAGCTTCTGTAAAGGGCGATGGAAAAATTTGGAACCCGACAGTGGTAACAGCTGAACAACATGATGAACATAATTAATGTCACTGAATTGTACGTGTAAAAATGTTAGAATGGCAAATATTTTGTTACATATATATTTACCACAATAAAAAAAAAAGAATAAAGAAACAAAGATTTGTTTAATAAATTATGTAGCATTCTTTTAAGTCTTGTGGAACATACCTGTTGGAAAAAACCAAACTGTGGAGTCAATTCCGATTCATAGTGACCCTACAGCACAGAGTAGAACTGCCCCATAGTGTTCAATAAATATTTTTGAATAAAAATAATAGGGCCCTCCCTCAAAAAAAAAAAAGAGAGACGAGAGGATGAACCAGGGTCTACCAGAAGCACTAAAGTTGCGTGTGATAGACATCTGGCTAGGAAGACGTCAGGCCATATTACCCAGGTCTACAAACATGGCCATCGAAAGGCCTTCAGAGTTTATGCACATGGTGAGGATGGATTCCATTCCGTTAGCATGGAGCTGTGTTTCTCAAAATACTGTCTGCATTCAGAGGTGGTCTGCAAAGATCTATCAAGTGATCTTTTAATAGTTTGTACATTTCAGAGGAAAACGTGATAAAATAATTTTGTTCACATAAACTTCAGAAATTTGAAATGTAATAGTAAATCATGATTTTCATAGACATCCTATTACATTCTTAAGAGTCATTATAATTTTAAAAGTTGCACATAAACTTCAATGACTTTGTTGTTTAATTTATCTTGAAGTATTCCTACCTCATTAGCATGTCACTATTAATGTGGTAATATATAATATGGTAGCTAGGATAGGAATAGACTTAAAAATTGAATAATTATCTTCTAAATTGGTATCAACTAATATATACCACCAGTACTTTGAAAGCTTTTTGCAGTTTCTGAACGTCTTTCAGCTTCATTTCAACCACAGTATGAGGTAGATTTTCAACTCATAGTGACTCCATGTGACAGAGTAGAACTGACCCATAGGGTTTTCTAGGCTGTAATCTTTACGGAAGAAGAACACCCAACAACAACATGGGGTAGGTAGGGCAAGTGTTTTTCCATTTTCTCGAAGAAACGAAGCTCCCAATCTTTCTTGGGGTGGAGCTAGGTCCTGAGGCATTAACTGTGCCCCATCGACATTTGGAATATAATGCAAGAAAACAGAGAAGCTATAATCCTTTTTCACAAAGACACATAATTTAGAAAATGTTGCTGTTTTTGTGTTTCTTTCAGATCATTTTGTACAGAGGATGAGGGACTGATTCCATTTAAACTGTCATCAAAAAATGATGGTTTTTTTGTTTCGTTATACTGTTTCTGAATTATCTCAGGCATAAAGATTGATTTTTTTAAATTATTTTATAACCTGTCATGGATTGAATTGCATTTCCTAAAAATATGTGTATCAATTTGGCTAGGCCACGATTCCCAGTATTCTGTGATTGTCCACTGTTTTGTCATCGGATGTGATTTTCCTATGAGTTGTAAATCCTACCTCTATGATGTTAATGAAGTGGGATAGGTGGCAGTTTTGTTAACGAGGCAGGGCTCAATCTACAAGATTGGACTGTGTCTTGAGCCAATCTCTTCTGAAATATAAAAGAGAAGCGAGCAAAGAGACAGGGGGACCTCATACCACCAAGAAAGCAGCACCAGAAGCAGAGCGCGTCTTTTGGACTCAAGGTTCCTGTGAGGAGAAGCTCCTAGTCCAAGGGAAGATTGATAACAAGGACCTTTCTCCAAAGCCAGCAGAGAGAGAAAGCCTTCCCCTGGAGCTGATGCCCTGAATTTGGACTTCTAGCCTACTAAACTGTGAAAGAATTAACTTACGTTTTTTAAAGTCATCCACTTGTGGTATTTCTGCTACAGTAGCATTAGATGCCTAAGAAAATATCAATAATGCAGAGTAAAGATGTTTTTTGTTATTTCAATTGGCCTGTTTAATGGTTCTCAAGTGAATTGTCTTACCTATTCCTTTAGGCCAGAAGTTCCCAAATTTTAATATTAAAAAAGGATATCAAAGTATCTTAAGAACAGACTGTTGTGCGAACAACTTGATTGTGGAGTTTGGCTCTTTCCCAGCTGGTTGGTGGTTTTCTTCATTTGTTCAAGAATAAAATCAATGGCATATTGTTGGGCATATTTTTACACCATATGCAAATGCTTGTAACAGAACTTGAAGAATGACTTTTCAGAGCCGAATGAAGCCAGGCTGGAGGAGGAATCCTTCTCCATGGAAACTTCTGTGTGACATGATGGTTAGTTTTGCATCTGATGGAGCACTCAACGCAGCCACCAATGACCTCTTTCCATCATTTCTGTAAAATCCAACATCATCTCACAGAGCTGCCAGCATTTGCTGACATTCCATTGTGAATTTGTACTCTCTAAATTAGCAGAAGCAAAGTCTAAGAAAATAAACAAACTAGGTGTTGAACTTAACCTGTAACTTAAGCTTTTCATCAAGTTGCATACTAACACATTGTGAAAGATTCCAAACAACATTATCCCTATG
The DNA here is from genome assembly GCF_000243295.1 of Trichechus manatus latirostris. Classification (NCBI taxonomy): domain Eukaryota; kingdom Metazoa; phylum Chordata; class Mammalia; order Sirenia; family Trichechidae; genus Trichechus; species Trichechus manatus. Next base: position 3,718,434 of record NW_004444018.1, read on the forward strand.
GCCGATATGAAGCCATTATTATTTATATCTTCAATTTTTAAACATTCTGCTTTATTTTTTATTATCTTAAAATTTGTGACAAATATACTTTTTAGTTAACTGAAAATTTTGGTCCACGTTTGCTGCATATCTATTAGAGGGCCTGCAGGCAGAAAAAGGTTGAAAAATATGATGCAGGGATTTTTAAACTATGTTTTCAATCTTCTAATATGTATGTGAAAGCTGGACAATGAATAAGGAAGACCAAAGAAGAATTGACACCTTTAAATTATGGTGTTGGTGAAGAATATTGAATATATCATGGACTACCAAAAGGACAAACAAATCTGTCTTGGAGGGAGTACAACCAGAATACTTCTTAGAGGTGAGGATGGTGAGACTTCACCTCATCTACTTTGGATATGTTATCAGGAGGGGCAGTCCCTGGAGAAGGACATCATGCTTGGTAGAGGGTTAGCAAAAAAGAAGAAGACCGTCAACAAGATGAATTGACACAATGGCTGTAAAAATGGACTCAACCATAACAATGATTATGAGGATGGCGCAGGACTGGGCAGTGTTTCGTTCTGTTGTACATAGGATGGCTATGAGTTGGAACCGACTCAACAGCACCTAACAACAACAACAAACTGTGTTCATAGAGAACACTCATTTTTCCATGAAATGGACCAATATATTTTACACTAAAATCATATAACAATAATTCATGTTTTACCAATCCACAGGATAAAAGTAGGTTTTGAACAGAATTTTCTCAAAACTATGGATTTCCCCCATACATTTTCTTACAATTTTTTACACCTGCCAATCTTGTCTGCAAGTGCAAGTGCATTGTTACTAAAACAATAAACCAGTAACAAAGAAATATACACTAAACATTTCAATTATGTATTTTTTCACATATGTATGTGTATAAAACATTTTTCAGCTGGTCAAATTATTCCTAGTTCACATGACAGAAATAAATATCAAAATATTTCAATATAGTCTATAAAAGTGCCATCACTTCTAGTTTCACTTGAAAAAAAAAAGCTTATTTTAGAAATTATGCTAAGTAGAAATTTTAAACTCCTCCATGACAAAAAAGAAAATACCATAGATAAGGTTTATTTATTGAAAAAAATACATTGCAAAAAATATGCAAAGAGGTTTTTACAACTCGGTAAGGAAAACAGAAATAAACCAACAGACAAATGGAGAAAGGATGTGACAGTGGACTCACTAGAGAGTGATTGCAGTGACAGGTATAGTGAACTCTGCAGGATAATGACAATGGTTTGTTGGATTCTTGCACAGCTATGGGATATACCTGCTAAGTCCATTCGCTGCTTTTTCGTTCTGAATCCATGTCCACCAAGCAATCTTCTGATTAATAATTTGGTTTCTCAGGTTTATGGAGTCTGAAATGGCATGAGTTAGATTGTAAATCACAAATTTGTTAACTAGTTCTGTGACTTATATTTTTTTTAAAGTCACTGTCAAGTCAATTCCAACTCATGGCAACTTCATGTGTGTCAGAGCAGAAATGTGCTCCACAGGGTTTTCGATAGCTGATTTTTCAGAAGTAGATTACCAGGCCTTTCTTCTGAGGCCCATTAACAGTTTGCACCACCCAGGGACCCTGGGACATAGCAGTCTCATATTAAAAGAAACCAACACTTTGTAATAGAAATATATAGATAACAAAATACCTTCACATTTGTTACCTATCGTGAGTTTGTTTCTGAGTCACTTCTCCAGGCCTGAGCAACTCTGAATACACCAGTACAAATTTTTACTTGGATAAAGCATTAAAAATCAATTTCATGGACTTACAAAGCCAGGAATCAGATCTTTTACTATGTTGATTCCACAAGTTAGTACATAAAACAGTAACCATAAAATAAATGACGGATTGTATATATTACATATATTATGCAATTATATGTACAAGACATATACAGGAATGTTGATAGCAGTGGTATTTTCATTAAAATCCCAAACTGAAAGCAAATGAAATGTTTACCAAGAGTAAAATGGATCAACACACAAAACCCAACAGATAAGCTGGATAACTGGGATCTTCTAAAAATCAAACACCTATGCTCTTCAAAAGACTTCACCAAAAGAGT
>NW_004444018.1:3722280-3770075 GCF_000243295.1 Trichechus manatus latirostris
TAAAAACCCAAGAAAAGGTTTACACACAGAAAAAAACAATCTTTGATGGTTTTGAGGGAGGGGAGGGGTGGAGAGAGGAAATCACTAACTAGACAGTAGACAAGCGTTAACTTTGGTGAAGGAAAAGACAACATACAATATAGGGGAAGTCTGAACAACTTGAACAAGGCAAAGTCATAGAAGCTTACTAGACACATCCAAACACCTTGAGGGACTGAGGGCTGGGGATCATGGTCTCCGAGGACATCAAGGTTAAATAGCATAACATAGCTCATAAAGAAAATGTTCTACATCTCACTTTGGTGAGTAGCAGCGTCTGGGGTCCTAAAAGCTTACAAGCAGCCATCTAAGATACATCTATTGGTCCCATCCTGTCCGGAGCAAGGGAGAATGAAGAAAACCAAAGACACAAGGAAAATATTAATCCAAAGGACTAATGGACAATATAGACCACAGCCTCCACCAGCCTAAGCCTAGAAGAACTAGATGATGCCCAGCTACCACCACCAAGGGTTCTGACTGGGATCACAATAGATGGTCCCAGACAGAGCTGGAGAAAAATGTAGAACAAAATTTAAATTAACATAAAAAGACCAGACTTACTGGTCTGACAGAGAATGGAGAAACCCCCAAGACTATGGCCCCTAGACACCCTTCTAACTCAAAACTGAAGCCACTCCCGAAGTTCACCTTTCAGCAAAGATTAGACAGGTCTATAAAACAAACAGACCAAAGGAGCAACATCTGCCCAAAGGCAAAGATGAGAAAGCATGAAGGTGCAGGAAAACCAGACAAATGGAAACAGACCTGGGGTGGAAAGGGGAAATGCTGACACATTGTAGGGATCGCAATCAACGTCACAAAACAATTAGCGAGGGAATTATTGAATGGATAACTAATTTGCTCTGTAAACTTTCACCTAAAGCACAATAAAAGGTTTTAAAAAAAATTGATTCAAAATATACCCTACACTAATTCTGCCTCACTGACATAACAAAGACAACCCATTCCCAAATGGGATTATAACCACAGGCATGAAAGTTAGGATTTACAACACAGATATTTGGGGGACACAATTCAATCCATAGCATTCCACGCTTTGGCTCCTCAAAATTCGTGTCCTTGCCACATTTATTTACTCCATCACATCATCCCATAAGTCTTAAATCAACTTCAAGTCCAAAATCTCATCTTCTGAAGCATCGAAATCAAATATTCCATCCTGGGGCAAAATTTTGTGAACTTGTGAAATCTAGAGTACAAGTTATCTGCTTTCAAATTACAATGTTATAACAGGCACAAGGTAGACATTCCCATTACAAATGGGAAAAACTGGAGGGAAAGAAGGGTTAACAGGCACCAGGCAAGTCCAAAACCGAGCAGAACACATGACATTAGCTCTCAAGGCTTGAAAATGATCCTCTCTTCTCTGAGACCATCTGAGCAATAGCCTCACTCTCCAGACTCTGAGTGCTGGCCATGCCCTCTGGATTCTGGATGGAGGCCCTCTCAACCCTGGGCTTCACCTTCGTCTTCCAGGCGCACTGGGACAGCAACTCTGCTCCCTTAGTTTTGGGTGGCCCCATTCTCCTAGTCCATCTGAGTGGCAACCCGACTCCTTTGGCCCCAGCAGGCCCCATTCTTCTGCCTCTTGGGCATGGAAGTCCCACCTCCTCATCTTTGGGTGGTGGCCTCACTGCCCAGCATGCCTTAATGGCAGCCCCACACTCTGGAACCAAGTTGGCAAAGATCCAACTCTTTGAAACCTAGGAGGCTGTGGCCCCACCCTTTGAGATCCAGGAGACCATGGCTCCACTCTTTCAAACCAAGAAGGCCCTGCTTCCTGTGCTCCTTCTAACAGTTCTGACGATCTCCAAGCTGCTCCAGGGATGGTCCTTTTCTTTTCTCAGAGGACAGCAGATGTAGCTCCTTTGGCCTGTTTCCTGCCTGTAGAATTCCAAGAGGCAGACAGTGCTCTTTCCTTTCATTCTATCTCTGTCCCTTTCAGTCTACGCTGATGGATTTTCTGCTGTGGCAGTTTGTTAGATCCATCAGTCACAGGCTTAATCTCTTTAACAAAAGATTGTGTAGCCATGTCCTTGGTGAACATTCTAGGACACGTGTCCTTAGTTTGTACAACAGAATTTTCCAAATCTTTAAGTTCTGTTTTCATTTTGCACCGTTCGTTTTTAAGTCCATCTCTTTCCTCTTGCATTTTGCTATAAGTGGCAAGGAGAAACTACTCAGCCCCTTTAAGATCTGGCTTAGAATTCTCATCAGCCAGATATTCAAGTTTATCACTAACAAGTTCTACCTTCTACCAAACATTTGAACATAATTTAGACAAGTTCTTTGTCACTACGTAAAAAGCATTGCCCTTCCTCCATTATCCAATCACATGTTCATCATTTTCTTTTAAAGCCTCACCAGAAGCACATTTAATGTCCAAGCTACATGAAGATCGGCCAGGAGCAGAAGCTCAAAGTGACAAGGAACTTCCTCAAAGCCAACAGAGACAGAAAACCTTCCCCTAGAGCCGACACTCTGAATTCAGACTTCCAGCCTCCTAAACTGTGAGAAAATAAATTTTCTCTAAGACAGTAGAGACTCTGTCTATAGCTCTTCTCACTTCCTTCTGAGCCTTCACCAGGATTATCTTTGACATCCATAATTCTACCAACAGTCTCTTCAAGGCAATCTAGGCTTTTACTATTAAGCACATTAAAACTCTTCCAACCTCTACCCATTACCCAATTCCAAAACCACTTCCACATTTTAGGTACCTGTTAAAGCAGCACCCCACTCTGCTGGTACCAAATTCTGTCTTGGTTATCTAGTGCTGCTATAACGGAAATACCACAAGTGGGTGGCTTTAAAGAAACAGAAATTTATTTTCTCACAGTTTAGGAGGCTAGAAGTCTGGATTCAGAGTGTTGGCTCTAGGGGAAGGCTTTCTGTCTCTGTCAGCTCAGAGAAAGTAAGTTCCTTGTCTCTTTGAGCTTCTGCTCCTGGGCAATCTTCATGTGGCTTGCCATCTCTCTTCCCCCATCTCTCTCAGTTTTTTAGCTTGCTTGTCTAATCTCTTTTATATCTCAAAAGAAATTGACTCAAGATACACGCTACACTAATCTTGTCTCATTAACATAACAAAGACAGCCCATTCCCAAATAGGATTATAACCACAGGCATAGAGGTTAGGATTTACAACACGTATTTTGGGGGCCACAATTCAATCCATCATGAAGTCCAAATCAAGATCTCAGCCATGTCAATTCCTTCTGAGGGTTTTGAGAGAGGAACTGTTCCATGCTTCTTTCCTAGCTCCTAGTGGCTGTCTGCAGTCCTTGGTGTTCCTTTGCTGCTTGTGGATGCATCAGCCTCTGTTGTCATATGGCATCTGTCCTCCTACTTATGTGTGTGTAACCTTGTTTCCATGTCTGTCCTTCTATTTTATAAGACGCCACACAGAATGGATTAGGATTAGGACCAATCCTACTCCAGTATAGAGAAAAACTATTTCCCGAAGCAAGGTCACATTCACCAGTGCAGGGGTTAGGACTTCAACATATCTTTTGGGGGGAACACAATTCAAACAGAGAGTAAGGCACATTGGAGGAAGAATCTAAAGTTCGAGGAGGCCAGGAATGAGCTGAAAGTGGATGAGATTCCTCGGGTGATGTGCAGAGTAATAAATACATTGAGCCCCGGACAGAGCTAGAGGAACATCAGTGTTTATACAATGAGAAGGAGATCTGGAATGGAGTCTCTGGCAAGAGGCCAGAGAAATGGTGGGAAAACCAGAAGACTCATCTGGTAGCCAAGGGGGAAAGTGTACTGCAGAAGAGAAAGAGGTGAATTGTGTCAACTTTGCTGAGACGTTAAGCAAGGTTAGAACTGAAAACTGTGCATGGGCTTTGGTGACATGGGATAGGTCAGTGGTGACTGTATTAGTTTCTGTGGCTCCTGTCACAAATTGCCACAAACTTGATGGCTTCAAACAACAAAAATGTATTATGTCACAGCTCTGGAAGCCAGAGTCCAAAATCAGTATCACTGGTCCCAAATGACGGTGTCGGGCAGGGCCACACTCCCTTGGGAGGCTCACGAGGAGAAACCATTTCTTTGCCTTTCCAGCTTCTAGAGCTGCATTCCTTGTATTCCATGGAGGGTGGCCCTTCCTCCAACTTTCCTGGATGCCTTAAATTTGTATTGGGGAAGATCTGGTGCAGGAGGGAAAACTTTGGACATGGCTCTTCCCCGATGTAAGGTTCAAGTCCCACCTCTGCCACTAACTCACTTCACCCAACTGGGACTCAGTTTCCTTATTCATAAATGAGGTTTTGGGATGAGATGATTTCCAAGGCCCCCCCTAGCACAAATATCTATGATTCTGCTTTCCCATAATGATTTAATAGTCTTTTCCAGGGTGGGAATTTCCCTAAATATAAGAAAAGAGAGAAAAATAAACTTATCTGCAGAGAAAGAATATACGTTACAGACAAACTTCAGAACTGGCTAATTGTTCTTTAATGCCAATCATCATAGATATAAAATGATCATAATGTAATAAAAAGTGTATAGTTGAACATAATGAGAAAAAACTGCACAAGAACTAGGATGAGAGGGAGGTGGGAAGGAGGGGAGGCATTGTTTAGGAGGCACTGAGTTTCTGTTAATGGTGGTGGAATAATTTATAAAAAGGATAGTGGTGATGGTGGCACAACATGATGAACGCAATTGATGTCATTGAATTATACATACGAAAATTGTTGAATTGGCAAATGTTTTGTTATATATATTTTACCACAATTTTAACAAACTGCACAAGAAGGGGAAACTATAAGTCCTTCTTGCACTACAAAAAGAAGCCCTGATGGCACAGTGGTTAAGCACTAGGCTGTGAACTGAAAGGTTGGTAGTTCGAACTCACCAGCCGTTCTGCGGGAGAAAGATGTGGCAGTCTGCTTCCATAAAGATTACAGCCTCGGAAACTCCATGGGACAGTTTTACTCTGTCCTATAGGGTCACTATGAGTCACTCGATGACAATGGGTAGTAACACAAAATGTGCAGAGAGCTTAATGTTGCTTAGGGATGGAGAGGAAGGGTATGTTCCTCCACTTAACCTCCTCACCCTCACCTGTTAGCTCACCCTTCTCCCCTGAGACAAACCTCTGTAACTGGAGTCTTGATTTCTTAACCAAATCTAAGATCCTGGCCAACAGCCAAGTAAGTTATTGTTGAGACACCCTGGAAAATCACTAACATGAGTGAGAGTTTGGACTGTAGTCATTCTATATGCATGACCTATCAAAATGCAATGATGTGCAAATAATGAAATGGAATAGTCCTGAAGAGTTCAGCACATTCAATACCTCCATAACTTTGCCTCTCTGTGCTAAGTGTAAAATCTTTCTAACATCATAATCTTGCACTTACATAAATATTTCTCCTTCCAAATGCACTTAATAGTATTTTTTTAAAAGATTAAACTGTATACACCCCACTCCTCACTTATCAGCACAGTTAGGTTCCAAAGACCAGGTCATTATGCAAAAATTGGCATTATGCAAAAATGGAAGATAACCACATCAGATCACAAAATGGAGGATGACTACATCATTACACAGCTGCCAAATTGCATCACTACATAACTGCCGAATTACATCATGACATAACTGCCAAACCACTGAGAATTATGGCCCAGCCAAGTTGACACATAACCATCACAGTCAGCGTTACTCTCGGCTCGCACCTCAGCAGTCTTTACTGCCAGATGTATGTCATTAAAGTGCAAAATAATTGGTGCCTTAGTTACCTACTGCTGCTATAACAGAAATACCACAAGTGGACGGCTTTAACAAACAGAAGCTTATTCTCTCACAGTCTAGTAGGCTAGAAGTCCAAATTCAGGGTGCCAACTCAAGGGAAAGGCTTTTTCTCAGGGTTGATTCTGGGGGAAGGTCCTTGTCATCAATCTTCCCCTGGTCTAGGAACTTCTCATCGCAGGAAACTTGAGTCCAAAGGACACGCTCTGCTCCTGGCGCTGCTTTTCTTGGTGGTATGAGGTCCCCCATGTCTGTCTGCTCGCTTCTCTCTTTTATACCTCAAAAGAGACTGATTTAAAACACAACCTAATCTTGTAGATTGAGTCCTGCCTCATTAACATAACTGCCACTAATCCCACCTCATTAACATTATAGATGTTGAAGCAGGCAAGAATGACTTTATTCAAAAAAGATTATACTAAGAAGGAGGGAAGGACAAGAAAGGCGGAAGGACTGAAGGAAAAGGGTTGGAAAGGAATATTGTAATGGGAGAGAGGGGGACTGTTTCAAGCAGAGAGAGACCACAACTAAATCTGAGTTCCTACTCTGCTGAAGCAGAGGTTGGGAAGGTTTCTAAGGTCTGAAGTGACAACTAATGGAAAACTACTGAGGTCCTTAAGGACGTTTGGCAGAGGTTGAGCAATGGTATATGTCGAGTTATCGCTTGAGTTTCCTGTTATGGGTAGACGGAACATGTTCCATCTGGATTCTGTAAGGGCCAGAGGTGAGGGAGGTCAGGGGCCTAGGGTCACAAAGTAGCCTGCCTAAAGTTCAGTGACACTGACGGGAATGTTAATGCTCTTGGTCGGCCTTTTTCCAGAACACAATAGGATGGGAGGATTTCCAGGATCGCAGGGCTCAGGTAAAATTCAACATTATCATCTTTCATTTGGCCCTCTAAGTAGACTCTCTACCCTTCCCTTCTCTGCTCTGTGCCCACTATGCACTGCACTGCCTGTTGCTCCCAGCTCTCAGCCTTCCAGGTGGGTTTGGTTAGTGGGGGTTAGCCACTGGCAGATCAGAGGGCAAGAAGAAGGTGAGGTCCTTTATTCTCCTAATTCCCTCCTCAATGGGTCTCCAAGGGGTTTCTGTCTCTCTTCCTAAGGCTACAGCTCCTGTCTCTCCATACAGAGATCTCTCTCTGTCTCCTCCCCACCTCATGAAGTCTCCCTCCCATTGCCCCTTTGCTCCCAGGAGTGATAACACCTCCCCACAGTTACTAGCTCCAGGATTGCTAGACTAGGACACTGCCTCCTGTAGAATTTCCTGACCCTACCCACGTCTCTGTAAATAGTTCATTTCTTAAAAACCAGTTGCTGTCGACTCCAACTCAGAGCAACCTCCTGTGTGTCAGAGTAGAACTGTGTTCATAGGGTTTTCAATGGCTGATTTTTCAGAAGTAGATTGCCAGGCCTTTCTTCTCAGGTGACTCTGGGTGGACTCAAACTGCCAACTTTTCAGTTAGCAGCCCAACATGTTAACCATTAGCACCATCCAGGGACTCCTCCTGTTTCCTGCTATCACCCTAATACTGGCTCAGTGGTTAAGAGCTACAACTGCTAACCAAAAGGTCAGCAGTTTGAATCCACCAACCACTCCTTGGAAACCCTATGGGGCAGTTCTATTCTGTCCTTTCGGGTGGTATGAGTTGGAATTGACTCGATGGCAATGGGTTTTGTTTTGTTTTGGTTTCGTTTTGGACTTATCTTGGGAGGGAAATTCAGGAAGAACCACACTTTCTGCTAACCATTCTGATGTGAACTTTAAAAGAAATGTGAACTTATCCCTTCCCACCCCTCTCCACCCCTCAAAGCTGGTAAAGCAGAGCACAATTTACAGCATTTGCTTACACATCTATCCCCCAGACGGGGAGCGCCCAGAGGGCAATGTTCATTTTTGGAGTCCTGCAGATGGTCGATGTTCAAGGAATGTTTATTGATCCTAACTGAACTGTAAGACCTTGGACAAGTCACTTGTCTAAGGCCTCAATTTCTTCATCCGTACAATCTTTCCAGGTACATTGAAATTTTACCCACTCAAAGCCAAGTAGGTAACATAGAAAGGTGGGTAGGGGCAAAAAGTTGTTGAGAGTGCTTTCAATCAAATGTTTTAAATGGCACATTAATTAGCACATGGTTTTAAAGCAAATGGGCATTTGAAGGAGGCGCTCCTTCCCCTTAAGTCATTTATCGAACAACAAGAACTAGATTACATGGCAGAACCATACAGTGACATATGCTACTATGGTCAAATCTGTATCTGACACCAAAAAATATCCAACCACCCATTATTGTGACAAAATAGGTTGCAAAACACTGTATACACCATGATGCCAATTTCATAAAATATTCATACCCATCTATCTGCACGGGAAAGGGGATCATTTTGGGAATCGATGGTTATTGCCAAACGTTGGGGGAAGGTGGAATTTATTTTGTGCTTATTCTTTTTACGATGGCATTTAAAAAGATAAATACATACATACAAACTATTTCCATTGGAAGAAGCCCTGGTGGCTGCTAATCGAAAGGTCCACCAGCTGCTCAGAGGGACAAAGATGTGGCAGTCGGCTTCCATAAAGATTTACAGCCTTGGAAACTGTATGGGGCAGTTCTACTCTGTCCTTTAGGATCGATGAGTCTGAATGGACTCCACGACAACGGGAAGGGAAATTTCCATTGGAGGAGGAGGAGAAGGAGGAGGGTCCAGCCTGCCGGCTACGCTTCCTGCAGTCCGAAGGGCCAGCAAGGCGGAAAGACTGAAGCAGCTGAACGGTTCGGCGCCCGGCGGCGCGCACTTCACTTCCGGGCCTCGCGGCGCCGGGGGGCGTGGCGTGGCGTGGCGGCTCCGCCCACTGGGCGTGGCGAAGGCGAGGCGAGACGAGAAAGCGCGCGGAGGAAGCGGGACGGCTATGGAGGCTTACGGTGTGCTGCTGCTGATGGGCGTGAGCGGCTCGGGGAAGTAGGTACTTGGAGACCAGGCCGCCGCTATCCGGGCCGCGGGGACGGGAGGGCCCTGGGGAGCCGCCTGCCCTTCTCTTCGCATAGGAGGAAACTGAGGCCCCGGGGACCTGCTGCCTCTCCGCCCCCTCCAACCCCCTCGCCCCAGGGCGCCTGCCCCAGAACCCCATACGAGATTCGGGTTCTCCATCTATAAAACGGGGAGGATCTGCGAATCCACGGTCAGGGAAACCCTTTGTAAAGAGGCGCCTGCGCGCGCTAACAGTGAAAGGTCATCACCGGGAAGAAGGACGCTGCGCTCGCACCTGGGGTGGCGCGCTGGGAGGGTAGTAGGCCCGAAGCGAGGGGGCAAACCACCTCCCAGGCTCTTACAGACCTTCGTCAGCCTGAGCAGAGCGACTGCGCCCCTTCTACGAGGACCTGAACTTCTCTAATTAGATTTTGGAAACTGAACTGAACCATCTAGTCTGTTGGCTTCAGCTTGAAGCTGGAAGAAGGAAACAGTGTTAATATGGAAGGGGGCCTGAGGGCCCCGGAGAGAAGGAAGGTGGAGGGCAGACCGGATCCACACCAGCTCTGCCCAGCACCATCTGGCCACACTTTGGGGTTAGGAGGGTAGCCGTTGGCTTGCTGGTTACACAACTGCTGCAGCTTTCTATCAGATGTAGCGAAACACGGGACTTAGTCCATTGAAATATATCTTTCAAAGGCCTATAGTACCTTTCGAATTTTCTAGAAGTACCCACGTGGCTCGGTGTATATGAAAGGATTTTTGTTCCAGGTAGATAGTTAGCTTTCCAAAATTCATGTGGTGTTTTTAGCTTCAAAATCAGGAAATCTTGAACTGAAATTAAAGTAAAACATAGAGCCTGAAAATCTCTAGCTGTTGTATGATTTGAAGAAGTTGGAGAATGGGAAACTGCCGCCATAGTGTGATGTGGTGGGAGTCAGGAAACCTAGGACTTGGTTCTCCTGCTGCCTGGCTGTGTGAGCTGGGGCAAATTTATCTACCTTTCTAAGCCCTGGTTCGGATGAGGAAGCCCTGAACCACATAATTTACACCTTATGATACTTATGCATTCAATAAATATTTAATGAGCTAGTGCCTTACTTTAGGTAACTGTCATATAGTGAACAAGACAGATAAAATCTCTACCCTCAAAGAGTTTACATTCTAGTACGAATGTTATTATTGTTAGGTGCCATCAAGTCGATTCTGACTCATAGCGACCCTGTGTACAACAGAAGAAAACACTGCCTGGTCCTGTGCTATCGTCACAATTGTTGCTGTACTTGAGCCCATTGTTGCAGCCACTGTGTCAGTCCATCTCACTGAGGGTCTTCCTCTTTTTCACTGACCCTCTACCAAGCATGATGTCCTTCTCCCGGGACTGATACCCCCTGATAACATGTCCAAAGTATGTGAGGTGTAGTCTCGCCATCCTTGCTTCGAAGGAGCATTCTGGCTGTTCTTCCAAAACAGATTTGTTCGTTCTTTTGTTAGTCCATGGTATATTCAATATTCTTTGCCAATACCATAATTCAAAGGCCTTAATTCTTCTTTGGTCTTCTTTATTCATTGTCCAACTTTTGCATGCATATGAGGTAATTGAAAACACCATGGCTTGGGTCAGATGTACCTCAGTCTTCAAGGTGACATCTTTGCTTTTTTAACACTTAAAAGAGGTCTTTTGCAGCAGATTTGCCCAATGCAATATGTTGTTTTATTTCTTGACTGCTGCTTCCATGGGTGCTGATTATGGATCCAAGTGAAATGAAATCCTTGACAGCTTCAGTGGTGTGGGTGATGGGCAGTAAATGAAGAAATGCATATGTAGTGGATCAGGTGGTGACAGGTGCTCTAGGGAAAAGTAAAGGAGGATAAATAGAACAAGGAGTCACTGGGTGGTGCAAACAGTTGGAGGTTCAGGTCTACCCAGAGGCTTCTTGAAGAAAGGCCTGGCAGTCTACTTCCGAAATATGAGCCATTGGAAAACCCTGTAGAGCACAATTCTACTCTGACACACGTGAGGTTGCTGTGAGTTGGAATCAGCTGTACAGTAACTGGTTTTTTTAAGTAGAACAAAGAGCTCCAGGCAGGATGGTCAGGGAAGCCTTCTCTGAGAAAGTAGTATTTGAGCAAAGACCCACAAGAAATAAGAGAATAAGCCATATGGCTGTATCTGGACAGAGGGCATTATAGGCAGAGAGAACAGCAAGTGCAAAGGCCCTGAGGTTTGGCTTCTTGGGGGACCAGCAGGGAAGCCCGTGTGATTGAGTGAGGGGGAGAGAAATGGGAGATGAGGTCAGAGAAACAATGCAGGTAAAGAGAAGTGCTTACATGCTGGGTAGAAGGTAGAGCCAAAAGGATATGTTGGAGGATTGGATGTGGGGTGTGAGAGGAGAGAGGGGTCAAGGATAACTTGAAAATTTTTGGCCTGGGTAACTGGAAAAAGGAAGTTGCCCCATACTGAGATGGAGAACCAATAGGTGGAGCAGGTTTGGAAGAAAATATCGGGAGCTCAATGTGGCATATGCCTATCAGTCATCCAGGAGGCCCTGGGTGGTACAAATGGTGCAAAGAATTAACGTGCTCAGCTGCTAACTGAAAGGTTGGAGGTTCAAGTCCACCCAGTGGCACCTCAGAAGAAAAGCCTGGCAATCTACTTCAGATAAGTCAGCCACTGAAAGTGCTGTGGAGCACAGTTCTACTCCAGCACACATGGGGTCACCATTATTTGGAGTTGACTGGATGACAGCTGGTTTTTATCAGTCACCCAAATGAATTTCCAAGTGGGTGGTTGGATACCCAAGTCCAGAGTTCCAGGGAGAAGAACTTCAGATGTAAATGTGGGAGTCCTTGTGTATCAGTGGATTTAAAGACGTGACATGTTGAGATCACCAAGGGAGTGAGTGCAGATAAAGAAGCTGTCCAAGAACTTTGCCCTGGGGCCTCAAATGTTTAAAAGGCAGGGAGATGTGTCAAATGTTGCTAATTGGCTGAGTAATAAAATTGCTGGGAGAGATTATCTTGATCTTCGAGTATAGCAACCTTGGATTCTTTGGTGACCTTGGTGGTCCCTTGTTGGGCTCTGCAAGATTGTTCATTATACTCCATACCACTTGGAAAAAACGTTTGTCATAGCCTAATAATGGATTAAGAGAAAAATAGTCTCAAAACAGAAAGACTACATTTTAAACACTGTTAAAGCAACATAATGCCAAATAATAAATTCACTTATTATGTCTATTTGTCTCCTCCCTCCCCACCTGAATGTAAGGGATCTTTTCTCTTTTGTAAATCTCTTGTGAATCTCTCTTTGGTTACCCTTTATTTAAGGCAATTCATGATGGCATCTATATCAAGCAATGAAAGAAAGTTTACTTCTTTAACATACTTATTTAATTTTTAAAAAGTGAAGCAATTTAAATAAAAATACCCAGTAAATAATTGTCAAGATGATATGCAAAACCACCTTGCATGATGAAATGGCATGAGGATGCAGTAACAGTTCTGAAGGTAGTACTCGAATGATTGACGGTTGAGCAGAATTTAGAAATTGGAAGCAAGAAAGGACTTCACGTATCAGTAATTGTCTGCCCAAATGTCAGTTTTGTTGTCTGCCAGCCTCTCCATGATGCTAGATTGTAAGCCTCAGGATGGCAGAGACCATCTTGGTGGGCTCATCATTAGATCCTGGGAACTAGTAGGTGCTCAATGAAATGCGTAGGTGATGAACAAATTATGTGGCTCAGCCCCTTTGTTTTGTAGGCTTAGAGGAGAAAGAGAATGTAGTCATTTAGTTGCAGAATGGAGACTGTGGTCCAGATCTCTGGCTCTGAGACCCAAGCCCTTCTCACTAGAACGTGCTACTTGTTAGGGTATGAACGTATTATTATTGGATTCTTTGCTGGTAATTCTCGAGTCATTGGCCCATGTCCTTTATTTTAAGAGTGTGTCTCTTTTAATCCCCAAACAATGTTTAAATGATTTCATGAGCCCCCGGACCTCGCGTGGTGTTACCAGAGGTTAAATCCCCTTATCCACCCTTCTCCACAATATCCTCAGTAGAATTTCATCACTTTATTAATTCAAGATTTTCTCTCAAAAAAATAAACATCTAGAAAACAGGGATCAAAAAAAAAAAAAAACCAGTTATTAAAGAAAAACCTTCAAGGGTTTAATGAGATCTTATACATTTGCCTCTTGAAAAATAAAATAGTGGTAACTGGTTAATTATTGCTTCATTTAAATTCCGGGAGAATGGTAAAGCCATTCTCTAGGATCCAGGGTCAAGTGCATTATTGCTTTAGCATAAAGTTATTGGGGTTTTAATACTGTCTGGGGCACCATCTGTGTACCACGCATCCTCGGATCTGAGGAAACACACACACGCTGGGAAGGGGCAGTAATCTGAACACCTGTGTCCTTTCCACAGATCGACCGTGGGCACTCTGCTGGCATCTGAGGTACCTGTTTGAAGTCTCCTAAATGTATGGTCCCCTGGGGTCTGGTCTCATTGCTTCTCTCCCTCTGCCCCTTCCTTTCTTCTGGCTGATAAACAAACAAAAACCAAATCCATTGCCATCGAGTAGATTCCAACTCGTGCTACAGTGTAGAACTGCTCCGTAGGGTTTTCTTGGCTGAAGCAGACCACCAGGCCTTCCTCCTGTGGCACATCTGGGTGGGTTCAAACTGTTTGCGCCACCCAGGGACCTTCTGGCTGGTAGTGTTTTGTGAAACTTACCAGTCAGCTGCAGACACCTCCACACGGCTTATGAAACCTGTTGATGCAGTTTTGCCTTTCTCCGTGGTGATGACAAATAGTGATGAATGAAAACAGGAGCCACAGCAGCCCGGTGGCAGGGATGGTGAAATGACATCACGAGCCTCTTCCCTCCTGTCATCAGGGCTAGCGATGCGGAATGGGGGGTGGTATTTGCAGGAATCCTATTTCTGTGCCTCCCCAGTTAGTGTTGACCACATGGTGACTGTCACACTGCACTGCCTGCTACATACACCCTCTCACTTTGTTCTTACAGCTGGGATGGAAATTCTATGATGCAGATGACTATCACCCCGAGGAAAATCGGATGAAGATGAGCAGAGGGATCCCGCTGAATGACCAGGTAACCTTTGCTGTTCCGATGCAGATCTTTCATCTGGGTAACTCAGATTGAGACCTCTGTCTGAGGCACTAGGTGTAGCCGAGCTCCTGAGTCACAAGGTAACCACGTGCAGGTGCTCCAAGAGCCAGACACACAGCAGATCCTCCACGGATGTTAGCTCTGGCCCCAAACTTCTCTCTGAACTCGGCACCAAGAACAATGCTGTCACCTGCCCAGCTTAAGCAGAGTCTGCCACAATACACTGTTGCTGGATTTTAATCTGCAGAACGTAATCCCTGAGAGGGCAGAGGTTCCCCTATGGCCCCTACGTGGGAAAGTTCATCTCCTCCCCTTCCCAGGTTCCTAGTAGCCCACCACCGTCACCAGACTCTAGCATCCACCAACCCAGAGGACCTTTTCAAAATTCAAATCTGGCCACATGCCCCTGCTGAAGACCCTCTGGGGGCTTCCCCCTGGTCTTAGGGTCAAGACCAAACTCCTAAACATGCAGGGTCTGGCCTCCACACCTGCTCAGCCTCTTTAGGTACTACTGCGTGCCCCTCCTGATCTCCACGGGAGCCTCCTGGCCTCCTCTTGGTCCCTCCCCAACAGGACTTCTGTGCCTGCTGTCCCCACTACCTGCAGTGTGTCCAGGGGGAACCCCTGCCCATCCTTCAGAGCTCAGCTCGCATGTCATTTATTCAGGGACACCCTCCCTGACCTACCTTAAGTACAGCCACCTATGTAAACTCATCATACCATGTACCTTATTGCCCTTGTCCTAGTTGCAACTTTACATTTGACGGCATGAGAATTTGATTAATATTTGGCTCTGCTACTCTTTACCCTCAAGAGGTCATTCCTGTTCATCATTGTGTCTCCAGGGCCTGGCACACAGAAGACTTCAGAAAATATGTGTGGCATGCTTGTCAGTGAATGAACGAATGAATGAACGAACAGCACTCTGTGTGCATTGTCATGTGGCCATTTCCTAGAGTGTTTCTGTAAAATCATAGCTACAGAATGAGGATTCATTTGTGTACTGGCTGCAACTCACAAGGGACTGAGGACCAGGTCGAAGGCAGGGTCCATAGGCTCACGCACTAACATGTCCAAAGGGCAGGAACGGAACGGAACTGGCCAAAAGCCAGCACTTTTGTTTTTACTTTCAGTGACCTCCATTCCATCCCAGGCGTGTTCCCCTATTTTCCCTTTGTTCTGCTTTGCAGGACTTGATTCACTAAACCGTCACTAGATCCAACTCGAGAGCACTCTGAGGGAACACTTCTCTTTGTTTTGAGTTTGTAGGTTCAAGCTTTAAACTGTCAAAAGTAAGTTCGCAACATTTGGCTGTAGAAAATAGGATTAAAGAACTATAAATTGAGATACAGATTAGTAATCTAAACATGATATTATACTAGAGATAATAAAGATGATATAGACAATCTGGCCCGACTACTAAACTTGTGTGACCTTTGGTAAATTGCTTAATCTCTCTGTGCCTCATTTTCCTCCTGTGAAGTATGGATGGTGAGAGGACCTATTTCATTGGGTTCTTGGGAGGATTAAATGAGATAATACAGAAAATTGCCTGAAGCATTCCGTGAATATCAGCTATTATTATTATTGCTATGGAGCGTGTAAAACGTGACTGTGGTGGTGTTATTTTGTTTCTCTCCTTGATGAGTGCAAATAAATGGTAAATTAGAGAACAAAGTAAAACATCCCAATGGACAAGTTTTACATGTCATTTAAATAGCTTTTCCTTTACAAGTGATGCTTGTTAAGTGGGCAGTATGGATGGCAGGGCTGGGGGTAGATTTCTGAAGAGGAATTTATTGTACAGGATGAGAAAAGCTTATCCAGACTACTGGAAGAATCACAATGAGTTACTAAATACATTCACAAGAAACTTTACAAGTGAGCCAAGCTGTAGAGAGAAGAGAAACAGGTAGATTTATATGCTTGATACCATGATTGGAGGGGGGCAAGAACACAGCCATTTAAGAGTGAAGGTGTAGCCAAGCTTAGACAGCCTTCCTGGTTGCCCTGACAGCCAAGGCCCTCATCCCCCATGGTGATGTAAGGAGAACAGCCACATGTGAATCACTTAAAGAGTTTCTGAGGCAAACACACTGGTTAGCTCTGCCTTGGGGAAGAATCTAGAGAGGGTTGCAGGAGGGTTTTGGCTTAGAGGGCTGAAGCCTGAGGTCTGAAAGGAAGGAACCTGAATTAAACATGACAAAGCCTCCTTAAATGTAAATTAATTAAAATTACATTTAAAATCCAGTTCCTCTGTAGCACTAACCACATTAACGCACGTGCCTATGGGTACCATATTGGACAGCACAGATACAGAACTTTTCTGTCATGTTCTATTGGACATGCCAGTCTAGAACAATGTCCCACCTAGGCTGTGATGAGTTATTAGCAGGATGATGATAGTAAGACTATGAAATTTCAAAGCTTTAGTCAGGGAGTCTCCCTGCATGCCAGGTCCACACTGTCCTGCCTGAGCTCACGGTGACTCTTGAGCAGAAGTCAATTTTAAAGTTTCCACTTCTCAAGTTTGTTTAAAAGATGGTGGGGTTGTTTTGTCTTGTTTTGTTTTGTTTCAATTTTCCTGATTATAAATGTACTGTTTGCCCTGTCTAGATAATTTGGAAAGTACCAAAAATTTTTACACAGAATGCATCATCCCTAGTCTTGCAAAAATAGCTACTAATTGAACTTTGGAGTTTCTTCCAATGTTTTTAGTGTATATTATTTTGCATGCATTCTTTATGTTCTTAAATTAACTCCACACCATGAAAAACCAGTCCCTCTCCCCTTCTCCCCCCGCCCCACCTCCTTCCCCTTTGTCCACCTCCCCCCAACAGCGCTGGACATACTCCTCCACCATCTGTGTCTCTGTGCCCCATCTCCCTTTGCCTACCATCCACTTCAAGACCCAATTTTCTAGATGTTTTATAGCTGTTTCTGTCAGATCATAGAAACCTCAGGCCAAGGAATCCATCCCTGTCCTCAGGATGTTCTGATTTAACTCTTGGAAGCACTTAGTTGTGTTTCCCTCCAAGCCCTGGGGGTGGAGGGTGGGGCGCACTGTCCCCCCTCATCCTGCACACAGGGACCATCAAGCGTGAGATGGCCTTGGATGTCCAGTCAAGCAGGCAGAGATGCTAATTTGGGTTATGTTGTTTCTTCCTCCCTTTCCCTTAAGACTTTTTTTTGTTTGACTTTCATAATTTATTATATTGCACACAGTAACTGTTTGGAAGGCACAGAGCTCAGTGAATTTGCTCTAATGCCTCCTCCTTGTCTCAGTTTCTTTTTTTCTGTAAAAAGGCAATCTCTATCACTTTCTTTACAACACTACAGACATAAACTTTGGAGTTTATGTGTCCTACTAAAACCCAGTTGCCATCGAGTCGGCTCCAGCTTATGGTGATCCCATGTGTGTCAGGTAGAACTGTACTCCATAGGGTTTTCAGTGGCTGATTTTTTGGAAGTAGATCAACAGGTCTTTCTTTGGAAGGCACCTCTGAGTGGACTCGAACCTTCAGCCTTTTGGTTAGCAGCTGAGCATGTTAACTCTTTGCACCACCCAGGGACATGTGTCTGAGTCCTCCCTAATGCCCTCACAATAAAGTTCAGAGCCTCAGCTGGTCAGTCAGCTGTTGACCATCTAGTCCTGACAGTTCCTCCTGACCTCCTTAATATATCAACTCCCACGCCTCCTGTTACACCAGTGCTAACATTCACTTCACCCATTTTACTCAAGAGTCTTGACATACAGCCTTTAAATCTCCCAGTCTTCGATTATGCCCTTCCCTCTGCTTGGCTGGCCCTTCTTCTCCAGCTGAAATCCTCTTTATCCTTCAAGTTTTACTCTTCTAAGGCCTGATTAAATTGACTTCTCTCCCTGTGTTACCACTCCATCTTAGGAAGGCTATCTCGTAATAGCCCTCACCACTACCCTACAGGTAATTTAATTGATCATCCACCCATGGAAGATGTCTCTTCCATCAGCTGTGACCCATTTGAGGACAAGGACCAACACCAATCATACTTATGTCCCCAATGCTTAACATGGTGCTTTGTAGATATTAGTTATTCAGTGTATGTGTATACCAAATTCAGTGTATACCAAATTCATGAGTTAAAGCCCTTTTAAAAACTCAAAACTGAAAAAAGACTGTTTATAACAGCTACGACATCCACTAAAAAATAATGCATAAAATGGAGACTACTCCTTATCTTATTTAAATTCTGAAGCAGCTCAGTGAATTATATATGATCTCCATTTTACAGATAAACAAAGAGGCACAGAGAAGTGAAGTAAGTTGAGCAAAGCAACACAGAGGGGAATCTCTCTAACCTCAAAGGTCATATTCTTTCTACTGTGCTAAAGGCCTGGAGAATCCACAAAACAAATCATTGACAAGAATTCAATCAGTGTTGGTCAGATGGGGAGAGAAAGGATGAAATGGAGGATGAGGGTGAGAGCGGGCAGGAGAGCTGCGGCACTCCGTAAGCACGTCCATCAGAGGGGACCTGAGCCCTAAAGGGTACTTGGGGTGAGTGGTGGCACTAACACTGGCCTGGCTGTAAGAAGCTCCAGGATGAGAATTTCCATCTCCACACTGGAGGCCAGGTAGCCTCTAGAGCTGTTTTGGAAAAACCTTTCTCCTTGTGGCCCAGGTGATCCTCCAGGAAAGGATCCCCATCTTCTAATTAGAACTCAGTTATTTAGCAGCTTCAGGAATAAAGTTTAGAAGTTTCTCTTTTTTTCAACAGAAGAATCCTGATCAAAAGGGGGAAAATATAGAACAGAATTTCAAATTCTCAGGCACTCCAGACTTTCTGGAGCCATGGAGACTAGAGGAACCGCTGAAACTTGCCCTGAGATCATCTTTAAACCTTAAACCAAAAATATTCACTGAAGTCTTCTTAAAACCAAACAATAGTTTAGCTTAACTAGTAAAAAAAAAAACGTCTGCCTTGAGCATTATGCTCTTTTAAGAGTATCTGTATGGAATCAACGTGACAACAGCAAGTCAAAAGATAGGAAATTTAGGGGTCTGTGAGTTTATGTTAATGGGGGAGCAATAACTCAGAAAAGGTGAGAATGGTTTGCACAACTCGAAGAATATAATCAGTGTCATGAATTGCACATGCAGAAACAGTTGAATTGGTGTATGTTTTGTTGTATATATTCTCAACAACAAAATAATAAAAAAAAGTTTATTGTGGTAAAATATATATCAAAATATTTTATGTGAAATTTATATATAACAGAATTTGCCATTTTCACATTTTTAAATGTACAATTCAGTGGCATTATATTCACAATGTTGTGTAACTGTCACCACTGTTTCCAAACAGAAATCCCACACCCATTATGTAATAAGTCTCCATCTGCCCACCCACTGCCCCTGGTAACCTCTGATCTACTTTCTGTCTGTCTGCACTTGCCTGTTTGAGATATTCCATATAAGAGGGATCATATACTACTTGTCCTTTTGTGCCTGGCTTCTTTCACTTAAAGCGCTTCTCTTTCATCGCCGCCCTGTTTCATTGTCTTGGTGACTGATGGGCAGGGTCGTTGTGATGCAGACTCCTTTCGATAGGGATGCCATAAATTCTGTTAGGGAAAATGTCTGAAAGCATCTGTTTCTGATTAAATAGCTTTGTATTTGTTTCTGTTTATTAGCCATTTCATACTTGAGCCTCTGAAGAGTTTATGACTAAATGAAACAAAGTCGTTAACATTGACTAAATCGTATATTAAGGCACTGTTGTTAGTTGCTGTGGAGTCAGGTCCAACTCATGGGGACCCCATGTGTGCAAAGTAGAACTGATCCAGAGGGTTTTCAAGGCTGTGACTGTTCGGAAGCCGATCTTCAGGCCTGTCTTCTGAGGCGCCTCTGGGGGGGTTCAAACTACCAACCTTTTAGTTAGTAGTTGAGCCCTTAACCGTTTGCATCACCTAGGAACTCCGAAGGCACCCTTAAAACAATGAAAAAGCATGGATTTAAAGTAAGCGTCTATTTCTTCGTACAAGGATAGAAAACTCATTACCCAAACATGTTTTCTGTTATTTTTCATATGTTTCATTTTCATTATGAAATATTGCAGTCATATAGCAAGTATGCTGAATAATACAGTCAACACCCAGCTTAATGAAATACTGCACAGCTCAGTGAATCCAGCTGATTATCCCTGCTGCCTATAGTCCTTGTCCGCCTTCTTCCTGACTCCCCTCATAAGCCCAGAAAATACTATATTGCAGAGGTATTCACGTTGCATAAATGTAGCCCCTCCAACCTTTTTTCTCCTCACAGACCTCTCCAGAACATGAAGTCCCAGAAAATCCTAATAATAAACATTAATCATACACAGTCTTCTCCAAGAACCCATAAAGGCTCCCCATACATCCCAACTTCATTAATGGAGTCCCTGAGGTCTGCAGATCTGGAGCTGGTAAGCCTCATCATCTTGTTATTTCATTCACAAATAACCACACTGGTTCCACCAGAGGCACCCAGACAAGAGCTAACATAAGCAAATGTTTCACTCATTGAATCCATTTGAACTGCAACGTGTAGACACTGTAGTAGCTGCTGTAATTTGAGCAATGATCTGTGTGAATTATGTAGCTGTTGTCATTTATGATCTAATTTCAACTCAACATTACCATGCAATGCTTTTTAAATTTTGTTATATGCTCAACATGAAAAAGAATATTATTTATAATTCTCTGCCTTCCGAGAAGGTGAGTCCTGGTAACCGGAGGGTGTTTGGTTTGCCGAGCACAAGTGATGGCCTCAGGAAATGACCTTTCGCTTACTGAAGCCTGAATAACTCTGACCGAGAAAAGGGAGAAC
Organism: Trichechus manatus latirostris; assembly: GCF_000243295.1. NCBI lineage: Eukaryota > Metazoa > Chordata > Mammalia > Sirenia > Trichechidae > Trichechus > Trichechus manatus. The sequence goes on from NW_004444018.1 coordinate 3,743,064, forward strand.
CTGAGCCCAGCAGAAAGATACAGGAGCTAAAGGTGGTCACCGGGGACCAGAGAGCTTGAAAGGCTCCTTATGGAAAAGATCAAGAGAAAAAAATGGCCAGGGGCTTAGGACAGAGACCAGAGACTTCAGAGAGATTTTCAGTCAGTGCAGTAGACAGAATTGCCATGGAAGAACCTTGCCACCCTCTATACTTTAAAGATAATATAACTAAGAAAAACTAAAGCGAATGTTAAAAAGAAAAAAAATTATAACCGGTGTCAAAAGCAAAATGAGAAACCCTTAGGTGCCAGAAGCAAAGTCGCAAGTTTGAACTAAATCTAAATACTCCCAGGTTTTCACACTGCATAAAAGCCAGAAGGGCTGGATGCTGAGGGTTGTTTGTTTGTTTTTTTGTTTTTTTTTTTTTTTAATTACCCCGTAGGTATGGGAGATTTGGCTGTAGGCCTATTTGAAGCAAGAAGCTGAACCTGAATGTCTTGCATAGTCTTTAAATGAGGAATAAGATTTCCACCCTCCGGACTCAAGAAGCAGCAAAGGAAGCTGGCTGTCTCCCCTGGACCACAGGTGAAAAAAAGTCATCCTTGAGAAACTGGAGCTCTTACTGTGCCCAAATACACATTAGATAGTAGGGTAGCACCACCCTGAGAAATCAGTAATACAAAGCTCGTCTGGAATTGGTGAAACTACCTATGGAACCCGACAAGGGGAAAAAAAAATCTTCCGCTGAAGATGAGCCTACAATCAGAAATAACAGACCCTGCAAGGAAATGAAACAGTATGACGGAGAATCAGCAAAGGCACAAATGAAAGAAGTTGCACTCCATGATACAGAGATAACAGAATCAAAAGTACGGCAATCTTTGTCAAGTAGATACAAGAGACCAAAGGGGCAGCTTCTGTCCAGAGGTGAGATGGGAAGGCAGAGAGTTAGGAGCTGGTTGAATGGTCATGGGAGATCAGGGGTGGAAAGGAGGAGTGTGCTGTCGCAGAATGGGGTGAGCAGTTAGGATCTCATAACAATGTATGTATAAAAATTTTGTATGGGAGACTAACTTGAAATGTAAACTTCATTAAATTACAGCAATAAAAAAATAAAAGACGAGAACAGAAAATTTGAAAAAGAATCAAATAAAAATATTAGCAATGAAACATATAGTCGATAGATGGAGTAAACAATAAACTGTACACAGCTAAGAGGATTGGTGAATTTGAAGGCAGAACTGCAAAGCGTCAAAGACAAAGAGATTTTTCTTTTTCTACCCAAAGCAGGGGCAGATTAACCAGTAAGCAAGGTACACACAGGCTTACTTGTATTTACTTACTAATCTGGGTAATACATCCCTGACGCAAAGAGAAAAGATTATCTAAAGGAATGGCCAGTACTCTGACTGCAGACTTCTCAGCCACTATCGAGGTAAAAATACAGTGAAATTACTATTCAAACTGTTAAAGAAAAATAACTGTCAACCAAGAATTCTCTACCAACTAAAATCTTATTCAAGACTGAGAGCGAAATAAAGACATTTTTTGACACGCGCAAAGACAGAAGGGGGAACCGTAAACTTCTCAGTCTAGTGAGGGATTTTAAAATACTTCTCTTAAAAACTGATACATCAAGCAGACAAAAAAATTAGTAGAGATGTAGAAGATTTGAACAATAAAATAACTTGACCTAGTAAGCATAAATAAGATAAAGAATAAACAGTCTTTTCAAATACACATAGAACATTTATAAAAATTGATCATGTACTAGACCACAGAGGATGTTGCCACAAATTCCAAAGGTGAATATCATACCAATCACACTTGTTTTTACCAGAACGCAGTAGAATTAGAAATCAATAATAAAAATTCTCACAAATCACCAATATGCTGGAAAGTATAAAAATAAGTAAATTTTTTAAACAAAAAATTAATATTTATGTGACTAATTTGTAAAAATCAAAATGGAAATTATAAAATATTTAGAAATACAAAACAACAAATGTGCTCTCAATCAAGACTTATGGGATACAGGTAGAACATTTCCTAGAAGGAAACTCTACAGCTTTTGAATGCATTTTTGAAAAACAGCAAGAATAAAAATAATGAGCTAAGTGTTCTATTCAAGGAGGGAAAAGAACAATAAACAAAAAGACAAGAGAGTAGGAAATAATATACATGAAAGCCAAAATAATGGAATAGAAAACAGAAGAACTATGTAAATGATGAACAAAGCTAATTGTTTGAAAATATAATAATAGACAAATCTCTGGACTGATAAAAAGGAAGAAAGTGCAATTAAGATTAGAAATGAAAAAAGCCATGAACATTCCGATGCTAGTCAATTTGCAGACTTAGACTAAATCGGAAATTTCATAGAAAAATATAGCTTGCTGTGAGAAAATGGGCTTGGATGCTAGCGATCTGGTTGCAGAGACGCTGCTCCAGGGACACAGTACATTTTCCTCTCAGTGAAGATGTGACCTGGCTGATGCTTGCGATCTGTATAATTTGGCTTGAGATCTGTATAATTGTGTTACTTCCTTTGAAGTAATGATAGAAGTGATAAAAAGTACCTCTACCTTGTACAGAGTGTAACCTGCAGCTGTGAGCTGTGTTAGAGGTTCTGGAGGTCCTGGGAAGCTGGGCTGAGATGGGCTGAATCTGCTCCTGCTCTGTGTGGCCACCTGGCATCCTCCAAGTTCCCACATCCTTAGCTAAATAAGTTCATAATATGTGGTATGGTATGGGGGTGAGGGGGTTGTGGGTAGTCCCTTCCTGCCATCTCAAATGTTTTATTACCGAAACTAACTCAAGAAAAAATAGAAAACCTGAATACAACACAACACTTATGATACAGATGATTAAAATGAGGCTTAAAACTAGTAGGAAGTATACACCAATGTTCATTATAGCATTATTCACAATAACCAAAAGGTCGGAAAAATTTCCAATTGTCTGTCAACAGATGAATGGATAAACAAAATGTTGTATATCCGTACAATGGAATATTATTCATTCATAAGGAAAAATGAAGTTCAAATTCATCCTACAACATGGATAAACCTTGAAAACATCATGCTAAATGAAATGGCAGCACAAAAGGACAAATATTGTATGATTCCACTTAGATGAAATATCTGAAATAGGCAAATGCATAGAGACCAAAGTTTGTTAGTGGGTACCAGGGGCTCGGGGGAGGAGAAAATGGGAGGTTATTGTTTAAGGGGTACTGAATTTCTGTTTGGGCTGATGAAAAACGTTTAGAAATAGATACTGGTGATGGTTGTATGATACGGTAAATGTAATTAATATGGAATTGTACACTTAAAAATGGCTAAAATAGCAAAATGTTTGTTACATATATTTTTCCACAATGAAATGATTTTCAAAAACCATGTCTGTAGGATATGCATCAAAATAATACAGGATGGTGGGCACGGACAAGGATATGGTTGGGGCATAATAAAAAATCATGAGTTGAAAATTGAAGCTGGGTAATGGGTACGTAGAGGTTTGTTGTGCACTATTCTGTCAGCTTTCGCATTTGTTTACATTTTTCCATAATAAAAAAGATTTTTTAAAAATGCATTATGGCCAGTCAAGATTTTTCCCAGGAAGGAGGAGAGAACATGTCTCAGGAGGATTTCTTAGCGCAGCTCTGGATGTAAGGTGTGCTATATAAAACTTCTTCTGTCTTCCTTTTGAACTCTGGTAAAATTATTTCTCACAGTGCTTCTCACCTTATCTGAAGAGTTTTGTTTTTGTCAAGTTTGAAGAGTAGAATTGCTGACATAAATACCCTTCACATTTGAGAATCGAAGGCACCTAAAGAATACATGCACTGCAATAAAGAGAGATTTGTAAACATATCAGAACCAGGGCAAATTTATATTCAGTGGAGAGACTACCCTGGAGGCAGATAGGATCCTTTAGTGCAGTTATTATTAATATTAGAACCACTGACACCTGAGCCTGTAAAGTGTTTAAGTGGTTAACTATCTACTGCCTTGTGCGTACACTACTTCTCAAAACCACTACGATTTCTCCAGAGCTTAACATTTGTGAGTATAAAGTAACTATGTCTCCATACAAAACGATACCTAGAAAAGTCACTTGTGTCTGCTTTAATTTCAGGACAGGATTCCATGGCTCTACAAATTGCATGGCATTTTGCTAAGGTAAGAGAGCACTGGGCCTTGGCATGATAAGCCAGTGAGTGAGGAAAAGCCATCAGAAAGTACAGGGAAAAATTACATTCTTGGAATCACAACTGACTGATGATAAAGGACCCCAGAAATGAATGCAGTATGCTTCTAGCAGGAAGCAACAATGATTTCAATCAGCCACAAGCAACACATGGTTTAGTTATGCTCTGGAGACAAACCAGCTACACAGCTCCAATAATTATTAGCTGGGAATCTTGGTCAGCGACCTGACCTTATAAGCCTCAGTTTTTTTATCTGTAAAATGGGGATAAGTATAGTTCCTGCTCACAGGTTACTGTGAAGAGTGAGATGATGCGTGAGTAGCATTTAGAACAGTGTCAAATAAACAGTAAGTGCTCAAAAAATGTTAACTGATGCCACTACCATTATAAATTGTTACTGTTAGTGACCGTGGATTCGGTGACCTCATGCACAACAGAACATTGTGATCCATGGAGTTTTCATTGGCTGATTGTCAGGCTGGGGTCGTTCGTAAGTCCACAGGTAATTGGCTCCTGGGATTGGAGATCCGATCCAATCTGTGTAGTCCAGCTCTGTTGCATGCTCCTGAGCCATAGGCACCCACCCACCCCCATATGTGGGCTTGACCCCACTGAGACTTCTAGTTGGAACATGGAGAAAGGATGAGGAAAAGGCAAAGAATGGGTTATAAATCTTGCTTTCTAACACGAAGTCACATTTTATAAACCTAAAACAGTCTGGGCCATATGAAATGAGAATATATTTTTTATTGTTTGTTTTCACACCCCATTGATGTGGCTGCCAGCCCATCTGCATGGGCTCCTGATGTAGAGTTGGAGAACTGCCCACCTGGGTCTCTGACATAAATAGACACTGGAGATCAAATACACTGACCTGCAATGGAAGCAGAAGTGAAGACGCTCAGGAGAGCACAGATCAGACCTCTTTGTTGTTGTCACTGAGTTAGCTGCGTCTCATGATGACCTTATATAACAACAGAACATTGCCTGGTCCTTCGCCATCTTCATGATTGTTGGTATGTTTTGAGTCCATTGTTGCAGCTGTCAACTAGATGGACTGACACGGTAGCTGCAACAGTGGGCTCAGACATAGCAATAACTAAGGATGGCGCAGGACCAGGCAGTGTTTCCTTCTCTTGTACGTAGGGTTGTTACGAGTCAAAACCAACTCGATGGCACCTAACAACAACATTGTGTCAATCCATCTCATTGACCAAATAGAACATCCTTTTCTAGCAATTTCCTGATGTCATGCCCAAATTAAACGAGTTGTCCTCTAGACCCAGAATAAACAAGCTCTCACGCGTGGCCCTCAGGAAGAGCAGGAAGGCTCAGGGGTGTAAGTTGGTTTCTGATGATAAACTCCAGCCGCTGGTTCTCCAGTCTGCGTTGGCCATAAAACCAAAGTGAGGCCCCTTCAGAAGCCTCGGTTCTCAAGTGAACTTTCCACTAGATATCCAACCTGCTGTTTACGTTTCACCTCTTAACTCTAGAGTCTCAAAGAACCTCAGGATGACTGCCTCCCTGCCCAGGGGCCGGGGCACACTGGGGCTCAGTGGAAGCTGTGGCTTACTCTCTTGGGTGGTCTTTGACCACACAGGTTTTCCCTTATTGGTGCTTTGTCACTTTGCCTCTAGTTCTGACTCAGGTCCTTGGCAACTTCTCATGTCCTACTCGCCTTGACCACAAAGGGACAGATGCTCCCTTTTCTCCTGCTTTCTTCAGCTCTGCACCTTCTAGTAACTTCCCTCGACTTTTCCACCATACCATAGAGTAAGAATGGGGAGAAGCCAGTTGTGAAATTCAAGTCACTGAACGTGCTGTGGAGGAGACACTGAGACCTGCTGTGTTTTTGTGACGTGGGTGTCCACTGGCAGCCACCTGTGTCCGCACTCTGAGGCTGAGCCCATGTCCCAGTCCTTAAGAACAGAACCCACCCTTCTTGAGCCCTTCCTGTGCACCAGGCACCTTGATAAACATTTTCCTTACAGCAGTTCTAGGAGGCAGGCACTCTGAGCAGCCCCATTAACAGATGATGAACTGATGCTCAAGGAGGTATATACCTGCTCAAGATTGCTCAGTTCATTAATGGAAGATCTTTAACTCAAAGCTAGAACTGCCTGATGCTTAACCACCATTTTTTAACAACTGTTGGCAGAGAAGTAAGACTAGAGTCCTCAACCTAGAACTGACACCAAACCAAACCAGTTGCCGTTGAGTCAATTCTGATTCATGGCAACTCCATGTGTCACAGTAGAACTGTGTGCTCCATAGGGTTTTCAATGGCTGATTTTTCTGATGTAGATCACTAGGCCTTTCTTCTGAAGTGCCTCTGGGTAGACTCAAAACTCCAGCAGCTAAGCACGTTACATTTGCACCACCCAGGACTTCTAGAACTGGCTCAGATTATTTTAAATGTCTTCATTTCTTTAACCACCACCCCCCCGCTTTTTTTTAAACAGAGAGATAGCCTCAGGGGAGCGTGTGGTTCTAGCTTGTTCAGCTCTGAAGAAAATGTACAGAGACATCTTAATACGAGGCAAGGATGGTACCCCTCGGAAACATGACAAGTTGGGCAAGGAAGAAGAGCCACCTGAGGTGAAGCTCTTTGTGGTCCACCTGAGTGGGTCGTTTGAGGTCATCTCTGGACGCTTACTCAAAAGAAAAGGACATTTTATGCCCCCTAAGCTACTTCAGTCCCAGTTCAATACTCTGGAGCCCCCGTCAGCTCCAGAAAACTTCATCCAAATCAGTGTGGACAAAGAGCTTTCAGAGATCATCACTACCATTATGGAAGCTCTAAAAGTGCAGTGAGAATCATTCCACATCAGTGCTCCAGAACAGAATTAGGCTGAAATCTCTGTCCCATCCCAAACCTGGTCCCACATATCCTTGCCGATACTGGATTATAAATTCTTAAAGTGAACAAATCATAATTCATCTAGGTATACTTGTTTGGGTATATTTTTAGGAATTTGTGATACCCTTGGCATCATGCTTTGGTGAATGGGGGAGAGGGAGCTTTAAAAGTAAAGCTTACTTGAAGTTTAAATACACCTGTGATTCATTCAGAGGAAATTCTGTAACCAATGCTGGAAATCAGGGCCTTGTTTAGAATGCTCTTGATCATGCCTGTATTTGTACAAATAAATGTGATTTTACTATCGCTGGCATACCCTAGAAATTGGTCTCAGGAGCAGAAACACATGGAAAATCAACCCCTCACCAGCAAGTCATTTCACACCACACACCTTTGTATCCTCTCTGTCCTCGAACGTGGTTCAAAGCTGGGGTCCAGAAAGATAGTAATGAGGGAAGCAGCAGACACTTTCCAGCTCTTCAGAAAGCCTAATGCAAATTTACCAGCAGCAATACCAACTTTCTTGCCTCTTGACTAAAACTACGTCAGCTTAGTGAGGTAACATTGTCTGCTCACCAGCAGCTCTGATTAGCAGTTGTGTGACTTAAACATTGAAAAGGTAGAGCAGTCAACAAAATCTTTTATGATAATAAAAAGGATCATTTCTGGTAGAATAAAAATTGAAAATAATGATTAGAGAGAAAAGTAGGAGAGCTGCCAAAATAGTTCATCTGAGCAGTTCCTACCTCAAAATGTCTGCCTTTGCCGTGTCAGAGCTGGACGAGACAGACCTTAGTGACTGTCCCACAGTGTGCAGCAAAGCTGCTGCTGATGCCCAAACCAAAAAGCCAAACCCTCGGCTGTTGATTCCGGCTTGTGGCGGCCCCGTGTGTTACAGAGTAGAACTGCTCCACAGGGTTTTCTTGCCTGTAATCTTTACAGAAGCAGATCACCAGGCCTTTTGTCCGTGGTGCTTCTGGTGGGTCTGAACTGCCAACCTTTAGGTTAGTAGTCATGTGCAAACCACTGCAGGTGCAGGATTTCACCTCAGAGTGATTTCAGGCGCTGCAGTGAGCCACTTCCAGGCATGTGGTGGGAAAGTACCCCCAGCTGTGTTGGTTAAGCGCTCTTTCGGCTGCTAACCAAAAGGTCAGCAGCTGGAACCCACCAGCCGCTCCATAGGAGAAAGATGTGGCAGTCTGCTTCCCTAAAGATTACAGCCTTGGAAACCAGCTGGGGCACTTCTGCTCTGTCCTCTAGGGTCATTATGAGTTGCTTTTCCCTGCTGTGTGGAGAACATGTTTTGTGCTAGTTAGTGTGTCTTCAACCCCTCGACACTTGCTGATGTCCCTGTTTAACAGAGCACAGGCCTTAGGCTCAGGGCCCTGACAGTCTCTGCAATTTAATCACTTCCTGCTGTTCTTGATGTTTCATTTTAGTTTCCTTCTAGGTATGTCACATGTCCATTTTTCCATTTAAAGTTTTCAATTTAAAATAGTGACATAACATTTTCTTTAGAATATATATTTATGTTAAAGTGGGTCATTTAAAGATAGACAAAAAGTAGACATGGCTCATGGAGACACCAAAATTGCACAGGTAAGTTGAGCAGAGGAAGCATGGGCCTCACTGACCCACCCTAACCCATCTCGCAGACAGGAACTAAGGTCCCAAGAGAGCTCCGTGAAGCCGGGCTAATGCCAGAGCCCTCCTGACGGAAGAGACTGTAACAGCCATCAGCAACTAACGCTGGCCAGGAAGGAACACTTAACCATTGCGCCACCCAGGGAGCCCATTCTGGGCCTTAGGCCTAGCTTTTCTGTGGGTGATGACAAGAAACCTGAGGAACATGTAAATATGCGGACCCCCGCCCCCCACCCCAGCCTAATGAACCAGCATCTGTAATGAAGGGCCCAGGTCTCTGTCTAAAAGCTCCGTGGCTGACTGATGAGCTCCCAGGGCCAGGAAACACCAGGTATGGTCTGATGAGCAAGGCCATTTTGAAACCCCATTTTTTCTGAGCCTACTCTGACAGCAGCATCAGGGAGGCTTTTGAGGATGGTGAATTCAGGGCTAGATTGGTTCTTACCAAGCACGGACCATACTGAGCAACTCACAAAGGGCCACAGATGCTGTGCAGTCTCTCAAGTGGTCCTCTGGGCAGGTTGACAGGGTAGGAGGCGCCTGATACTAGGAGGGTGCTAAAGTGAGGTGGCTGATTTATCTGGCAGGGATCACATGTACAAGTGGCCACAGAAAGGGATGGAGTGAATTCCTTTTACTGATTTGCATGGCCTTGGATGTATCCCAGAGACAGCACACCACAGGAAAGCTGGATTTTCTAAAATGGTCTGTCCAGAGGAAAAGTGTCTGTTTAATGCCATCTTAATAAAGCCTGGGTCTTCCAATCTCAAGATACCCATTCAGGACAATGGGAAGTGTTTCTCTTGGCTTAGCAGTGGGGGCTGAGATGGAGATCTGTGAGGCCTTCTGGTGAAATGAATACACAAATAACAAAACAACAACAAAAAACCCAAACAAGATGCCATCAAGTCATGGTGACCCCATGTGTGTCCACAGAGTTTTCCGTGGCTGATTTTTCAAAAGTAGATTGCCAGGCCTTTCTTCTGAGTTACCTCTGGGTGGACTCGAACCTCCAACCTTTCAGTTAGCAGAGTGCATTAACTGTTTGCACCATCCAGGGACTCCCGGACATTCATGTAGGACAAATGAGAAAAAAATCTTCATAATGATCTGAGCACAGAACCCAACTCTAATACAGAAATTTTTTTTGAAGTTTTAATAACACTAAATTTCCAAGAATGCAGTAACCTTTTAAATAAAAGGACAACTGTATTCCATTTTATTTTACACTTTACCAAGAATTGTTTCTTTTCAGAAAATCACGATGCATTACTGCCACCAATACAGCCCACCTGCTTCCATCTGCATTTATAATTCTTCATTCACAGCGATCCAGGTGCAGACACAATCATCTGACTATAAACTGTGTTGTGTAGGTGTGCCAAGCTGGAATACACTGATTTATTAAAAGCTACTGTTGTGGATTGAATTGTGTCCCCCAAAAATGTGTGTTAACTTGGCCATGATTCCCAGTGTTGTGTGACTGTCCACCATTTTGTCATCTAATGTGATTTTCCTATGTGTTGTAAATCCCACCTCTGTGATGTTAATGAGGTGGGACTAGAAGCAGTTATGTTAATGAGGCAGGACTCAATCTACAAGATTAGGTTGTATCTTGAATCAACCTGTTGATATATAAAAGAGAGAAACAAGCAGACAGACAGGGGGACCTCCTACCACCAAAAAAGAAGAGCCGGGAGCAGAGTGGTCCTTTGGACCCAGGGTCTCGGTGCCGAGAAGCTCCTAGACCAGGGGAAGACTGATAACAAGGACCTTACCCCAGAGCTCACACAGAAAGCCTGCCCCTGGAGCTGGCCTCCTGAATTCAGACTTCTGGCCTCCTACACTGTGAGAGAATAAATCTGTTTGTTAAAGCCATCCACTTGTGGTATTTGTTACAGCACCTCTAGATAACTAAGACAGCTACTTACTTTATAGAGTTAAAGCATCATATTTAATTACTTGCTTAGGTAAGTTTTATCCAAAATTCATTTTATTTCAAAATGATAAAGTGGGCACTAGAAATTAGTTGTTTAAAAAAGGAGCATTGAGTCTGGTGGGGTTGAGAATCCCTGCTCTGGCCTTGGCAATGGAGGCCTCTGAGGCCGGCATGTGGAGGAGTGAGCCAGTGCTGCCCTCTCGTGGCCCAGGGAGACACAGCAAGCACAAACAATGTTCTTGAGCCCTGAAAACCCCTCTAGCCGCCAAGGGTTTGAATGTGCCCCTTGGTTGGGGCAGTGGGATGCAGCTCCTCCGGTAGCCTTGACTACACACACCCGACTGGCCTCTTCGACTGTGAAAAACGGACAGGCAAGAACTGTTTGAAGTGGCACAAAATAGATTTCCCAACCCTACAAATAGCACTCACATCCCTCCTCTGGCAGGCCTTTACCCCTCCTGTCATGTACCCACTCGTACTTGTCCCTCTCCTAGTCTCCACTCTCCACCACCGAGGATAGTCAGGTTAAACACTTTTCTCCCCTGTAAAATGGGGATATCACCTGCCTCAGAAGTTTGTGAGAAATAACATATGCAAAGCCCTGAGACCGGAACCTGGCTGAAATACAAATGCTCATAACTCACCCCTGGAATCTGAAGGCATGTGGCCATATGGAAAATACTCTCACCCCTTTGCTTTTCAAAGGGTGGGAAAGTGATGGGCCCATTCTAAATATGTGAACTTTTAAGTCTTTTGGCTCTAACTGCTCTTCCTTCTTAGTCCCTGCCAGAGGTATCCTCCCACTCCTCCCCCAGCCCTTAGCCAGGTTGTCAGGCAGGGTCTGGGATGTTGCCCCTGAAGTATGGATGACCTAAATCAGGACCCAGAAAAGACTGGGCTCTCTAGGCATGGCTCTGCAGTAAATTCACTCGGTGACCATGGCCAGGTCAGCCCTCGGGGTGTCACCAGGTGCCCTCACACCCTGTGCCTCTCTAAAGACTGCCCTGGTGAGCAAACTGTTTTCCAGTGGACAGGAGTACAAAAGCAAGTGGAAAATTTAAACAGGCTCACTATGCAAAGATATCATGGACCAGGGATTTTAATTTTCTGGAACTGTAATACGCAAGTTTATTCTCCCTTTACCAAACAGCACATGTATAATGCACCTCATGCACACCCACCACTCGTCTTTGTCAGCGGAGGCTCAGGTGTTGCTATGATGCTGAACAGGTTTCAGTGAAGCTTCCAGATTAAAGTGGACTAGGAGAAAAGGCCTGGCAATCTACTTCTAAAAATTAGCCAGTGAAAACCCTACTGATCACACCGATCCAATCCACAACCACTCCAATCCACAGCCACTCGGGATGACACTGGTCTGGGCAGCATTTCATTCCACTGTGTGTAGAGCTGCCATGAGTCATGAGGTATTAACTCTATCATGGGCATTACTAATGAGCAATTGTCAAGGAACTAGAATTATTTAAGAAATCTAGTGCACAAGTTGTGTTAGACAATAATGTGGGGAAGTGTTTCCAACGCAGCTCCACAGAACCTCAGGTGTAAATTATTAGGGCTGGTGCTCATCTGGGAAGAGCAGTGGCGCAGTGGTTAAGCATCTGAACCTACCAGCTGCAGAAAGGTATGAAAGGAGAAAGATGTGGGAGTCTGCTTCCATAAACATTTACGGCCTTGGAAACCCTATGGGGCAGTTCTACTCTGCCCTACAGGGTCGCTATGAACTGGAATCAACGCGACGGCAACGCGTTTAAGAAGCTCTGGTGGTGCAGTGGGTTAAAGTGCTCAGCTGCTAACCAAAAGGTCAGCGGTTCGGGCAATATCAGACTGCATAAGCCGCATATACATCCATGCTCCCATCAGGCCTGACCCCTCCCCCAGAGAGGAAAGCACTTGCCCTGCAGGTAGGAAGGGGTGGGAGAGGGGACAGGCCTGATGGGAGAACCAAGGTATATGCGGTCAGATGTAGCCAGAATGGACATTAGGCAGCACATAACTATGATGTTCACACAACATCCAAATCACCTAACGTCCTGTTTCACAGAACATATTGCGGACATTAAGCGATGCACGACTGTACAGGATTTGGGCTAACGTTAGGTGATTGTAAGGAGAGTTCAAAGAAACAGGACTCTGTCTGAATTGGATGCTGTCAGGAAGTGGGGAAATTCTGTTAATTAGGTATCTTAATAAATCTTATCTATAAAGTGAGAGGAATGAAGTGAGGATAAAGCTGTAACTGGTAAAGAAGCACATTAGCCAGGATAGGGAGATGTTTGGTTATTTTTGTGGTTTGGACAATGTTCATGTTTTTGTCAGGTGTGATTACAGAATGATCTTGTTTCTGTCTTCATCCATCATGGTCAGAGCAGTCTTGGCTGATAGAGGTGTTCTGTGAAATTTGTTTATGTTCAGCAGGACACCAAGGCCACCAGCTCCCAGATGAAAAGAGCTGCTTTTCTTCTCACTGGCAGAGATCACTGTCATTCATGAAGGCCTTTTGGGCCCAGAACTGAGATAATTGGGGCCACATCATTTATCTTTTGGGGAGTAGGGAACAAGCAGAGAGCTCAGATGGGGGTTTAATTTGAACTTCTCAAGAAACGGCACGGGAGAAAAGACCTAGCAATCTGTTCCCATAAAGATTACGGCCCAGAAAACCTTATGGGGCAGTTTTACTCTGTCACATGGGGTCACTATGGGTCAGAATCAACTGGACTCTATGGCCCCAACCCAACAACAAAATAAATTTACCTATCAAAACCACAGGTCTTGCAAATCAAAATATAATGAGATACCACTTTATATCCACTGAGATTACCGTAAGTAAGAATGGGCAAGGATGTGGAGAAACTAGAACCCTTGTCCACTGCTGGTGGGAATGTAAAATGGTGCAGCTGCTATAAAAAAGTCTGCTGGTTCCTCAATAAGGTAAATATACCATATAAACCAGCAATTCCGCTCCTGTTGTTGTTATTGTTGTTAGGTACCATTGAGTCAGTTCCAACTCATAGCGATCCTATGCACAACAGAACAAAACACTGCCCAGTCCTACACCATCCTCACAATCATTGCTGTGTTTGAGCCCATTATTGCTGCCTCTTGAAGTGAGAGCAAGTTTTCAAACAACTTCCAATGTTCATAGTAGCTCTATTCACAACAGCCAAAAGGTAGAAACTCAAATGTCGACCAACAGATGAACATCCTATTGACTCTACCTTCAAAATACAGCCCCCCAACACAAAATGTGGTATATCATATAATGGAATATTATTCAGCTATAAAAAGAAATAAAGTTCTGATACATGCTACAAAATGAATAAACCTTGAAAGCGTTATGCCATGTATTGTATGATTCCATTTACATAATATATTCAGAACAGGTAAATTCAGAGACAGCAAGCCGATTAGTAGTACAAGGTTTCCTTTTGGGGAATGAAAAGTTCTGGAACTAGACAGTGGTGATGGCTGCACAACACTGTGAATGTACTTAATGCCACTAAGTTGTATACTAAGATGGTGACAGTGGTAAATTTTTAGAAAGAGAGCAAAAACTACAGGCCTTTCCCACAGGGGCCAAGCCTATCTCACTAACCTTATCATATGGTAAGACAACAGACTAGAATGCATGCTTCCTTTGGACAGACATTTCCAAAGAAGTGCGGGGTACTCAGTCAAGCATACTAGTTGTTTCTACAGTATTCAACAATCACCTAAGTCACTACTTTTCCCTTAGAAAAGAGTGAGCAGTGGAGAAAAAACTGTACTGCTTCTGTGATTATACTGTGTGGTACATTACTATGGTCACATATTCTTTGACACTCCTCCCATTTAGTGGTGGGGCTTATGACCACTCCCCTTAAACAAAGGTGAGCTAAGAAAAACTGCTTGACCATTAGAATATGGCAGAAGTGATGCTGGGCCAGTCTGGGGCCCAAGCCTTAGAAAACTAGCATCTTAATTCATGTAATGAAGGTATTTAAACACATACAACATACTGTGGGGATCAAAAGCTAGCAATCAATCATTCCTTTCTGTTTTCTGGTAGAAAATACCCCCCCCCCCGCCCCCGCAATGGATCATTCCCATTAGAATACAATCATGCTGTAGTACTTTCCATCTTAAAATAAAAAGCAAGCTTCCTCTTGCCCCACATCAACACTACTCTCCCTTCCCCTCAGCTACTGCCCTATTTCCCTCATTCTCTTTACTTCAAAACTCTGGACCTCTTGATATCTCCTCAGTCCACTCCAACCAGAAATCTACCCCCACAACTCTAGAAACCTCTAGTCATAGTCATGAGGGTCCTTCCCTTTACTAAGTCTAACAGCTAATATTCAGTCCATGATGACTCCTTGAAGCAATAGCGTTTAACCCAGTTCATCACACTTCTTGGAGAGGTTTCTTCACTTGCTCTCAGGACCTCTCTCTGTTCTTACCTTACTAGCTGCCTCTTCATCTCCTTTGCTGGTTTCCTCTCAGCTCCCTGACCTAGAAGTTGGTGTAAACTAAGGGCTCAGTCTTCCTAAAGTTTGTCTATCAGCATTCCCTCCCTGAAATTCATATAGTTCAGCATTTCTGAGCCTCAGCACCATTAACATTCTGGACCAGATAATCTTTATTATGGGGGCTGTCCTGGCATTATAGGGTGTTCAGCAGCATCCCCGGTCTCCAGACATTGCCAAAAGCCCCCTGGGAAGCAAAATAGCTCCCAGCCGAGAACCACTGACTTATCTAGTACCTTGACTTTAAATATCATCTATATACATACTGGCAGCTGTAAAACGTCTATAGCCTGAACGCCTCCAACAGCCTTCACATTTCCTCTTATATTCATTAAGTATCACTAACTTAACACGTCAAAACTAAATTTCTCATTTGTACTCCTTCCTTCCCATGTTTCTCCACCTTGTTTGCCTTGCTTGACTTCTCTCTTGCTCTTAACCTCTCATCTCTCTATCCATCAGTAAATCCTACTGGCTCTACTTTCAAAACATACTCCACTACACCTAACAGTCCCTCTGCTCCCAGCCACCTGGACCAGAGGTTCTCACATGGGCACTTGTTAGAAATGTAAATTCTTCCCCAACTCCAGGACTAGGAAATCAGAAACTCTGAGGGTGGGGCCTAGAAATTTGTATATTAAGAAGCCTTCCACAGGAACACCTCTCCAACCCTATTCCTTACTGCCCCCCTAGTTCCCATCTTACTCCAGCTACACTGTACTCCTTGTGCAAACACTCAACACACTCATCTTAGCCGGCTTTTCTGCCCTTCTTCCTGGAAAGCTGTACCTCTCCTCCAGGCAGTGTTCAAGTCTTTGTTCAAATGTCATCTTATCAATGAGACCTTCTCTAAATGCCCCATGCAAAATACGAACACGCCTCTCCTGAACTAGCCTCCTTACCTTCTTTATTGCCAAAGCACCTGTCACTAGCTGACAGTCTATAAATGTTTTACTTTTGTCTCCCTAAATTCTAATATGGAAACCCCACATTACTGCTGTATTTTCAGTGGAGCTGGTGGGTAGCACAAATGGTTAAGTGCTCTACTACCCAAAAGATTGGTGATCCAAACCCACCCAGAGGCACCACAGAAGACAGGCCTGGCGATCTGCTTCCGAAAGGTCACACCCTTCAAAACCCTATGGAGCAGTTCTACTCTGTACACATGGGGTCACCGTGAGTCAGAACTGACTCAATGGCAACCAAAAACAACATACTCTTCAGCAACTAGGAAAGAGCCTGGTACTCAAAAAGCAAAAATCTATTGCACTGCCTACGCGTCGATTCCAGCTCAGAGAGACCCTACAGGACAGAGTAGAACCACACCACAGAGTTTCCAAGGCTGTAATCTTTACAGAAGTAGACAGCTGCATCTTTTTCCTGCAGAACAGCAGCTGAGTTCGAACTGCCAACCTTTCAGGTTAGCAGCCAAGTACTTAACCACTGCGCCACCAGGGCTCAATCACTGTAGACTACTAAAGTTTAGGAAGACTTCAGAACTAAGCCCAGAAAGAAGGGTAGGCTTTACATAAGCCAAAGATGAAAGATGAAATTCTAGGTAGAGAATACCACGTGAAACTAGAAAAGTGAGATTTGCTAAGTACAGCTTTTCCCAGGGTTCACTTGATAAAGCAATACCTTGAAAAAAGAGTTGTTAAATGAAAAGGAAGTTATAGTAAGAATGGAAAAATGCTGGATTCTCGTTAACTTTCACATGCTTAATTTAATGTTATTCTCTAAGAGAAGTATAATATGCAGTATTTCCCTGCCTTAACCATATGTGAAGCAGGCTTGAAGCACTTACTGATGAAGATAAAAGACTACAGCCTTCAGTATGGATTACACCTTAACATAAAGTGTTAAAAAGCAAAGATGTCACCTTGAGGACTAATCGCCTCATATGCTTGTGAAGCTGGACAATGAACAAAGAAGACCGAAGAAGAACTGATGCCATTAAATTAAGGTGTTGGTGAAGAATATCGAATATACCATGGACTGCCAGAAGAACTAACAAATCTGTTTTGGAAAAAGTACAGCCAGAATGTTCCTTAGAAGCAAGGATGGCAAGACTTCATCTTATATACTTTGGACGTGTTACTACAAAAGGGATCAGTCCCTAGAGAAGGACACCATGCTTGGTAAAGGGTCAGCAAAAAAGAGGAAAGGCCCTCAATGAGATGGACTGACACAGTGGCTACAACAATGAACTCAAACATAACAATGGTTGTGAGGATGGCGCAGGACCAGGCAGTGTTTCATTCTGTTGTACACAGGGTCACTATAAGTCAGAACTGACTCGACAGCACCCAACAACCACCACGTGTTATACATGTATACACAAACACACTACACGTGGTTTGGCTTTAAAGAAATAGGGAAAAGAACAATTTGTCACTAACCTATTCATTTTTACCTATTCTGTTCTATTTCTGTCATGATTTGCCCATTAAATTTATAGTTTGTCATACCGTGGTGGCATGCATGTTGCTGTTTCTGGAAGCTATGTCATTAGTATTTCAAATACCAGAAGGGTCACCCCATGCTACACAAGTTTCAGGGGAGCTTCCAGACAAAAACAGACTGGAAAGAAAGATGTGGTGCTCTACTTCAGAAAATTAGCCAATGAAAATCTTATGGATCACAACAGAACACTGACTTGCTTGCTTTGGACACGTCATCAGGAGGGATCAATTGCTAGAGGAGGACATCATGTTTGGCGAAGAAGAGGGCCAGCAAGAGTGAGGGCGAACCTTGGTGAGATGGACTGGCACAACAGCCACAATGATGGACTCAAAGATGCTGGCAATTGTGAGGATGACTCAGGACCAGACAATGTTTCATTCTGTTGTACATACGGTTGCCATGAGTCAGAGTCAACTTGACAGTAGGTTATCTAATGTGTCCCCCAACAAAACATCCCTTTACTATATTTAAACCACGCCTGAAACTCGAGATTCTGAACACACAAAAACGCCAGCTGTCATTTATCTGATTGATCAATATTTGCTACACTTTATTTAGGATATCACATATATTCCATTTGGGAAATAAATTTCTGATGTGTTATTTTCACCACTCCATTCTTCATTCACTATCTAATAAATAAACCGATGTATGTGAGCAACTTTAGTGTACAGCATTTTAAATGTGTCTTTTTAATGCTTTAAGAATTTTTAAGTATTCTGCACCCCTTTAACAGATATTCAGATCTAAGATAAACATATTAGAAACAAACAACAACAACAAAAAAAAAATCACACCACTGCAGGAGCTGAAAGGTACTTAAGAGATCAATCACCCAGTCCAGTGTGCCCCGTAAGTTTCACTGGCATTTTTTACAGTGAGAAATCATGATGCCTTACACGAAGTCAAATAACTAGTCAGGTACAAAAGAAAGCAGTCAAAACCCAGGTCACCAAACTTTGCAGTTAGCTATTTTTTAATACACCACGTCAAAACACCACAGTGTATGAGCACATTTTAATTGAGGGAGCTAGAAAAATGAAGAGTTAACCTCAAGCATGATAGAAACCCAAACCCATTGCCATTGAGTTTATTCCAATTCATAGAAACCCTAGAGGCAGAGTAGAACTGCCCCATAAAGTTTCCAAGGCTGTGTAAATCTTTACGGAAGCAGATTGCCACATCTTTCTCCCCTGGAGCGGCTAGAGGATTTGAATACCCGACCTTTCGGTTAGCAGCCCAGCACTTTTTAACTACTGCACCAACAGGGCTCCTTAGCATGATAAAATCTGGGGTAAAATCAACTCCAATCGCCTTTAAAAGCCATGGTTGAAGAAAGAAAATTGAAGACATCGTTTTCTTTCTACAAAAAGAGTCAAAACAAACCAAGTGTAAAAGCTAGAGGTTTATTGTTATTTTGCGATTAATAAATCATCAAATTAGTTACGACACTATCCCATTCTCTATACCACCATTCGCTAGTACAAAAGTTTTTAAACCAGACTGAGGCATAAGGCAGAGAAGAGCAAAGATATGTGAACATCATCCTTAACAACTTTCGTCATGCCTCCATAATGACCTTTGTACATGCTTCCCTCCTAAGGAAAGTGTCAGAACAGTGCATGGACCAGTAGGTAACATGGCCTCATGACCTTTTTTAATAGCAAGCAACTTACAGAAGTAATGGAATTCAAAACTTGTATATCCCTTGATTTTATTGATCTCAACTCATATTAACATTTCACGTCCTGTACATGAGAGAATATAATGATCTAAGAGAATACTGAACCAGAGTCAGCCAAGTATACTACTGACCCCAAAGTTACATTTTAATTGGTCCTAAAGGAATGTACCACCCCAACAGTTTGAGAGTTAGGTAAACAGAACTTCTTTGGAGGAGAAAAAAGGCTGTAGAACAGCCAAATATTACTCAACATTGTTAACACGGCTCTTTGTTTTTCATCCCGACTGATACTTCTTTACTACACTATATGCACAGAAATCCTAACAGAATGTTGTTTGCCAGTATTATTTAGACTGGCCCAATCCAGGATAGATTCTCCCCCAAAATATCCCTTCTCAGAGGCTCTGAAAAGCACTATATTTAACTATTTCTTAGGAGAACTACCAGAACACTTCAGAAACAAGTGGTCACAAATCATTTTTAAACTCACATTGCCTCTGCATGAAAAACTGATAAACCCAAAAGATAGTTCTATTATTTATATGGTGATTAAAAATAACTGAAACATCACAACATTTTCAGTGAAAGCAGCATTTCAATTACAAATTGTAATCTAATGCCTGCTAAACTATCTATGGGAGAAGTTGGAAAAGTTCTAGGCAAATGCACTTTTGGGTATACTACAGTGTTTCTTCAATCTGTACAAAGATTAAGGTAATTTACAGTCAATCTGTGAATATTGCAATGTTACATTATGTTTTCTGTACAATTAAATGTCCTTAAAGAGATAATCAGAATCAGCTTTTCTACTATATTTTCAACAAACCTGACTAACCAGCACTGTTGCGGAGAGATGTTTATCAAAGATGCTGTAAGAGTCCATACAATTAGATTAATACTCAGCTTAAAGAGTATTTCTTTATCTTTCCTTTTTTTGGCTACCAGTGTTTTGCTCAGATAACCTACTGCAATAAGTTTTTAGAAATGCAGTCCCAAATGTGAATATTATACTGTATACAAAAAACAACACAAAACCCACAAAGAAAATAACCTGTCAATAGTATAAATCTTACAGCATTTTGTTTGCAAAAATACATGCCGAAGTCACAATAAGCAAATGTACCACAAATTATAGAGTGCAAATGATTTGCTTCTTTTTAACGCTTTTATTCTACATAAATTACTACCATAGGCTAATGTTTAAAAAGCAAATAAACTGGACAGATGCAGGACAAAATCTGTTCACCCAACTATAAAAGGTGGTATCTGTCAGATTTTTTTAAAAATTACAATAAATGCAGAAGTGTTTGATGCATGCAATAGCCTTAAATGAAAAAGCATTGATTCCCACTGGTCAAAAAATAAAATAAAAAACAGAAAAATCCACACGTCTTATTGTACTCCCACCTTAAAATGCATCACATTGGGTTCGTTTATAATAGCACAGAATTCCAAGTTTCAAAATGAAATAAAGCAGGTATTTTAAAGATTTAAGAGCCGTTATCAAAAATAAATTACATTTTTTTCAAGTTACAGAAATGCTGCTATGAAGGCTGGGAGCCCAGTAACCTTTCAATAGCCGCATTGATATCACCTCCTGTCGCTATCAGCGCTTGCAAGTTTGCTTCACGGTTCAAAAATCCCATTGCACTGAGCTGTTCCAGTTGTTGTTGAAATCTGACTTCTGGATTCTGTAGCTATTAAAGAAAAAAAAATTAACAAAATTCTAAGGAAAACCATCCCATGTCACACCTAAGTTTTTAAATTTTTAACTGCTTTTTTAATAATTTATGCTGTCTACTGAGCTTTAAAAACTTTCATAAAACATATTCAACAATTTAAAAGTCTATTAGCACTTTTTTATTCTAAATTGTCTAGCTTACAACTAACAATCATGCCAAACAAAGATCACATAACTCTGCTCAAAAAAAAAGGTCAATAAACTTTAACCATTATTTTAGATACATCTGACAGGGTTGTAAAAATGCAGGAAAACTTACAAGTACATCTGCACACAGTTTGGAAAAAGATTCATTAAATTTATTAAATGTAATCAACTCAATGGCAACTACTGACCAACAGTGAATCTATAAAGTCAGTGTCCTTATACGTAAAACTCTAAAGTTCCAATGAAAGCTAAGAATATGGATTCAATTCCTGCACTGGCCAGTCAATTCTTCACAGAAGAGCTCCATTTTCAGGCCCACAAACTATACTCCTAATCCTGACAATTCAGTTGCAACAAATCTTTCTTCAGAAATGAGGTAAGACAAAAATACGTAAGTGATTCATCAATTCTGGCCAAAATTTTTTTTTTAATTCCATAAATATTTACTGAGTACCTACTACCACAAGTCAAATGCTATGCTAGGGGTCAAGAATACAAATACATATAGGATAGATCCCTGTCTGTCTACTGTATTTAATAAGGCTTGAAATCAGAAAGCATCTAGTAGACCATGAAGTATTTCTGTCATTAAAAAGTTTGGGGGCAACCTACTATGATAGGTTTAAATTTGTTCAAAGTTTACTTTCGTATTGGCAATCATCTCTGCACACACGAATACTGGCACAAAGTCAATATACAAAGACTATAGTTCATCTGGTTTAACACTGGCAAAATGTCCTGGAGGTACTTGTTTCTACCCTTCCCCGACAAACTTTTTAAAACAGAACATTTCAAATAATGCTAAAAAGGGACTCCAAAAAAAGAATGCTTTCTAAAAGTTTAACTATTCTGAAAAATAAGGCATTAAATTGTAGCATGTCTTCCCTACAATTACAAAAATGTTTCCTTTAGTGCCTAATGGAAACCGTGGTGGGTAGTGGTTAAAAGCTTCGGCTGCTAGCTAAAAGGTCAGCAGTTCAAATCCACCAGGTGCTCCTTGGAAATCCTATGGGACAGTTCTACCCTGTCCTATATGGCTGCTATGAGTTGGAATCGACTCGATGGCAGCAAGTTTGGAATTTTGGTTTAGTGCCTAATATAGGACCAAAGTTAACACAATTTTTGTAATGTCATTTTTTAGACTCAATATCCTTATGGTTTTGCTTTCATTACAAACTAAATTCTACAGAACTGCTACTTTTGTTTTTTCTTAATTTCTAAATTTATAACATTAAGGAATTCAAAATGTGAACAGAAAAGTATCATTACCTGAGGATTTACTCCAGCAAGTGCCTGCAGCATCTGCTGAATAAACTGCTGGTGTCCGGTTTCAGTGGTTCCTGCGCTGGGACTCGTGTTTTCACTAGGTGCAGAGCTAGACCCATTCGTTCCAGAAGAGCCTCCAGTGCTTAACGCCCCCAGGCCAGGAGTAAACCTGGGGAAAGCGCAAGTAAGTCATAAGCCTGAACTCCCACAAAACAAGAGGACAGGCCAGATGATGGATAAGTTACATTTTGACATTAACACAGTATTAACTATCTTCTTAAAACAAACCTTTTTA
Source organism: Trichechus manatus latirostris (assembly GCF_000243295.1). Taxonomy (NCBI): domain Eukaryota; kingdom Metazoa; phylum Chordata; class Mammalia; order Sirenia; family Trichechidae; genus Trichechus; species Trichechus manatus. The sequence continues at coordinate 3,765,815 of NW_004444018.1, forward strand.
ACTTTGAATATTCTCACTTAAAAACAATCTCAACAACAAAAAGGCAGAATGGTATTAAATCTGAAATTCTCAGGGAGAGAAAGTAATGTTATGCACTTTCATAATCTTCCCAAAATAAGCTTACCCTGGGATGAGGCCGGGGGCTTCAGTTGCTAATGTCTGTAAACCCTGCTGAATCTGTAACAAGGCCTGCATTGCTCTAGGGTTTGACATTGCTGACAGTGTATCAGGGTTCTGCATCTAAGGAAGAAAGAAAACCAGGGTTACAAGAGAATTAAAATGAGTGAAGATAAATTTTAAATCTTTTCTTTGCTACCATTTCTGGATAAGATCTAAAACCTTATTGCTGGGCACTGGTGAGCCATAATTTCTTTCCCAAAATAAACACAAGCACTCCGTCTTTATGACATAATCTAGTGTACGTAACAGTGTAACAGTACTTGACCCCGCCCCCCCCAAGACTATCATGAAAGCTATTTTTCATAATGGAAGACAATCACGAGCTATTCTGGAAATCAAAACGGGTCTCCTTCTCCAACAGATGATAAAGTAGTATCTCTAACAAACAACTTCCAAATACACAATTCATATAATTATGGTAATACAGTAAAAGCTGCATAATCCTCCTAACCAACTGGTATCAGTCACTGACTTAACAATTTAATACACTCGATAAAACAATTATTTCCAAATTAGAGAATACATGTATTCTGAGTTTAGCTTCATTACTTCCAAATACACACCACCTACCTGACCAAGAAAGATAGATTGAATTTACATCATTACAATAGATCAAAGACACACTAACCTTGGGTAATGGTTTACAGGCCTGAGAATCACTTGCATAATATTTCAAAGCCCTGGAACTACCAGCTTCAAGAACATCAAGCCTGACTTCGGTTTTATCTTTTCCCTACTGAAATAATCAAGTACTAGGGCAATCCCAAATACATTTTATAAAACAACCTTCTTTATATGACAACACTGACAATTTTATTCTTGCTAATTCTGAGTTTAAGGAAATGAGATCTATCTACCCCTTGGAAAATAAGCATTATATTAGATTTGGAGGAAATCAAAACATTACAAAGAAACCAAACTTGTGAGATAGGATAGGGTAGCTCTTTCCTGTTACTTGAGATTGGTTAAACCTAAAGCATAACATGGGACAGTGAAGCACTTCTAAGCTATTAAAGTGAAGAGAAATGGTTTATGGTATTAACAGAGCATTCAAAATCCTAAATCCTCAAAAGCAAAAACAAAATGGTTCTTTCCTCAAAATTTATGTTTAAGAAATACGAACAAAAGATCAGCAGTGAAATGGGCTCAATTAAGATCAAGCAGACTTCTCTGTGAATTCACAGTATTACCTGACTCTTCTATATTTTGCTATCAGCCAGAGAAGAATAAGGATATTGTTTACCATCAAACTTTTTCAAGCAAATTATTACCAAAGATAGCTAGCATCTTTTCTTACTCACTTGTTGAAGGAAAGTTGGGAGTTGTTGTCTCATTTGTTCTTGAAGCTGAGGGTTTCCAGCAAATAGGGGATTATTCAGCATCATCTATGGGGCAAGTGTTCAAACAATTTTACTGGAAATAATCTGAAACAAGTAATGTACCTTGTTTAATATTCTATCTTCCCCCAAGTGCCTAAGTTGGCATATAAAAAGGAGGAAGGTAGAACATAAATAAAAAAGGAGAAGGGAAGAAACTGTCCACGAATGGGATCTTGGGGGGAAAAAAAGCGAGGCTGCTTCTCTCTCAATGAGAACGGTGATTATGAAAATGGCATGCAATACACTAGAAAATAAAAACATTTATGTTCTTAGGCTTTTCCTTGAGCAAAAATGAGTATCTGGCCTTTAAAGAAAAATGACAGTAACTGACACTGATGAGGATACATCTTCCACTACACTGATAAAATAAACGTAAGTTCATCAGTACATGAAACTATACACGGCTTGCTTAGAAACCCAGACATGCAAGTGGCAAGCACAGAGAAAATCCAGATCTGGAACCACTGCATCTAACCTGCCTACTACAAGACAGCTAATATTAGGTCCAGAAAATAACACCACAAGACAGCAACCAACTTGCTAGAGAAATGGAGTTGCTAGGTGGAAATCAGTCCGGAGTAGCACCAACAGATCTCTGGGGAAAGGGTTAAAATGTTTCAGGATCTGAAAGATGGAAATTCATTTGAGAACACCAAGATGAGCACCTGGATTTCACCTCACTACCACCAGAGATGAGAACAGTGGCATGTTTCCTAACCTTTACACAGGTCTACAAATGTAAAAAGTCAGGGCCAATATTAACATGATGCTGGATACCTGAAAGTAAGATTACAATGCACAAATCAACATAACCGAAAACTAGTAAATTCTCATCCTTCAAAACAGACAAATTTTAGATAATTTCCCCCAGGCAGAGTAAAAAGTCAACCAACAAGGATTTACTGATGGCCTAACTACCTGTCCTAAGTCAGGACTGGGGGTGGTGTGATCCTTGACCTCAAGTAATTAACCATATTAAAAAGTAATTATATATAAATACCATAAGTAGAGTGAATTCTCCCTCCTTCTTTTAGTTCATCTATTGTTAAGAAGTGGATCATCTAATTAATTTCAACATAACTACTAAAGCAGGAAAAAGTCAGACAATTTTTTATGGATATGTAGTATTTATTTCAAAGTGGCTAATAAGTTCATGGTAAATAAAGGAACACCTGCTTAAGGTCAACAAACCTGCTTCTTTATTGACTCCCGTCAAGTACTTCTATTATATTAATGAGGTTCTCACATTTATCTTTCAGGATTTATGTCGTATAACCATAATCTAGAAAAAAGCATCTTATCTTAAACGTATTTATTCTTTGCTCCTAACTTACCTGTCACTGTTTGTATCACAACAGTTACTAAAGAGTTTTTTATATTGAAAAACTAATACCATAATATAGAAATTACAAACTTTAATCTGCTAATAACTCAGTTTTTATCTACATGTTTCTAAATTGTCAATAATAAAAGACCATCATTCTAACCTTTATCAACATTTTGCTTTACAGTAAACAACTGTGTGTGAAGGTGATCAAGTGACTTCATAAATGTAAATTTATTGTTATTACTATATATGGCTTGGAATGTGCTTGTTAAATACAAATTTTCAAGTCAAGATGCACATGAATACTAATTACTAATTAGCAAACTGTGCATTTAAAAACAAATAGGATCAACTCTACATGTATCTTTTATCTATTTTAAACAAATGTGAACATTTATTTATTTCACTGTCAAAAATGACTCAGTCAGTTGAGGCACTTAATGCTAATAACTCAGTCTGGCAATTCTGTACAAATAATCTCTCATAAAACCTACCTAAAATATGCAAAATTAAAAGATTGTACAAAACTTCTAAAAACTTGTTTAATTATTTCCAATTTCACAAATTTTATGAGAGAAGTTAGTACTATTATATCTCAAAGACATCTGCTATGTACTTGAATCAGTATGGCTCCACAGTTTAGAAAATAAATATTTCATTTAATGTAATGAAGAAAAATGACTAATTTTACACGCTTTTCAATTTCAGAGATGGAAATAAACTATAAAGGAAGGTACTTCCAATTCCTAACACTCTAAAAAAACTTTTAATAAAACAAACAAAAAAAGCCCAATATTAATAGACAATAAATATAAATTGCAGATGATCAAGGCATATTTCACCTTCTTCACGGTTCTTCAAGTCTACGGAACTGGGAGGACCCATGCAATTGTATCAAAATCTCTTTGGTCACTGAAATGTACAATTAGAAACTAAGGTGGGGGAGTGTGGGGTGTCTCTCAGGATGGGGCCAGGCATCAGTATTATTTTTAAAATTCCCCAAGTGAACCACAACTACCAAGGCCTCCACCAGACTTCGTCCAGTACAGATAGATGGTGCCCGGCTACCACCACCAACTGCTCTGACCAGGATCACAACAGAGGGTTCTGGGCAGAGCTGGAGAAGTACGTAGAACAAAACTCTAACTCACAAAAAAAAAAGACCAGATTTAATGACCTAAAGGAAACTGGAGAAACCCCGAGAGTATGGCCCCCAGACACCCTTTTAGCTCAGTGGTGAAGTCATTTCCGAGGTTCACCGTTCAGCCGGGGAGTAGACAGCCCCATAAAACCAAATGGGACTAATGAGGCACAGCAGTCCAGGGACAAGGGCCAGAAGGAAGAAGGGACAGGAAAGCTGGTGATAGGGAACCCA
>NW_004444018.1:3770175-3794684 GCF_000243295.1 Trichechus manatus latirostris
AGGATAGTGTTGATGTGTTGTGAGGTTGTTAACCATTGTCACAGGGCAACATGTGTACTAACTGTTAAACGAGAAACTATTTTGTTCTATAAGCCTTCATCTAAGGTGGGAATAGCAGCACAACTGGAAGAGCGTAGTCAATGTCATTGAACTGTGCATGTAGAAATTTTTGAAACTGTGTATCTTTGGCTATGTATATTTTCACCAAAACAAACAAAAAAAAAGGTTGAGTAGGGAGAGGGTTGACATGTTGTGGGGTTGTTAACCAATGTCATAAAACAATATGTGTACTACTGTTTCATGAGAAACTATTTGTTCTGTAGGCCTTCACCTGAAGTACAATTAAAAAAAAAAAAAATTCCCCAAGTGATTGCAAATGTATAGCCAGGGTTGAGATCCACTAATTTACTTAGTCCTGGGCTCTAGATAAACAAATCAGAAAATGAATAAATTAATAAAGGACCAGTATACTAACTTCAGAGGGAAAAATCTTTAATGTAAGAATGAGACAATTGTTTCCATAAATCCCCCTCTGTCTTCAATAAATAATTTCAGGCTACATTTCTACTTTTTATAACTGCCATTTTGAGCATGACTATACCTCAGGATCTGAGTGTTCTAATAAAAGTATTTCAAATGTATTAACCTTGTTTTTAATTACTTTCAAGATTTCCATTTCACTGAAGAATGTATCTTTAAAAGGGAGAGCAACCCAAAACTTTTGTACTTAACCCCTAACACAATCTATAGTAGATAAAATGTAAGCCTGTACTTCTTTCTAGCCAGTGAATGGCAGGGATGATTATATATGAATTATTCACTTACTAGAAAGAGACAAACTGCCCAAAACATTGGAGATGACGTTTCCTTACATTTCCAGTGTATTAAATAGTAAACATTAACACAAATGAGCCAATATCACAATTATCTGATTAGGTTATTTCAATCTACACTGCACAGTTCTTTTTAATTACAACTCACCTGTGCAGCAAGATCAGGGTTCTGACTTAGTGACTGCATCATGCTTCTCATGTAGGGGGCAGACAACATATTCTGCATGAGTTGTGGGTTTTCGGTTATTTGTTGCAACAAACTCTGCATTCCTGGAGTGTTGAACATACTAGCTGAAAGTTTGTTTAAAAAACAAAGACATATTAAGGAAAAGGTATATAAACAAAAGTTAATGCTTTAAAATACAATATATACTATGCATAATTTTAGCAACTGCAGATGAGTATACATATTACATATCATTGAACTGAGAGAATTTTAAAATTAAGATCTCCAAAAGTACATGCCCATAAATACATATACCAGTAAAGAAGGATTTATAATTTTAAATGTTCTGATTGCGTTTACAATAAAATCATATCTTATGGAAGAGATGGGTTCTGAAGTCAATTTAAGGCAAAAATTAGATATGGTCAAAATTACTATTAAAAAATCTCATGAAGTGAAGAAATCTAAGATAACTTTTGCTTCAACACTGCAAAAGATTGCTTAATTAGAATCGTATTCAGCGGTCATTATGTTCACCCTTAAGAAAGAATGAAGCCTTCATGCCCAGGGAATGACAGATGCATGCAAGCGTCCATCCCATTTTCACTGAGTGCTGGCACTCTGAAAGAAACGGCAGGGACATGTAACATTTGTGAGACTGTACAGCAATGTAACTAAAAGCAACATCCGGAACCCGATTTTCTCGGTTCAAGTCTAATTTAACTACGTAATCTTGGGCAAGTTAATTAACTTCATACTTCAGTTTCCTCATCTGTAACATGGAGGAAATAATACCTACTTCAAAGACTGGTTGTGACAAATTGGTTAATATGCAAAGTGCTTGCTATTTTCATTCTCATTTTGTCTTTTTCTGCTCAGAGCTATGTGGAATTCATTATGTGATGACTCTGCTATACACTTGGACAAACTTTGACAACTACTTACTTTGTTCAACTTATACCCAAAATTTTCATCCGCTGGCTAGATATACTCAAATATATTCTCAAACTCGTTATGTAAGTTCAACTCATTAGCTTTTTCATTCCCCATTAGCTATTCCGGAAGTGTAGTATTAACAGGCTTGAAATGTTTGATCCTTCTTATCTTTCTAGTTTATTATAATTCTGTTGTTTATAAGTTTATTATAAATTTCATATTGCTTTTATAATACTTCTTGGTTTTCTTATTTTCTCAGGTTTTAAGTTTCTATTTCATTTTTCCCACATCCTAGAGTCCAAGAACACTATAAAGACAGGAATTGGCGAACTATATCCTGCAGGGTAAATCTGGCACACTGTTTTTGTACAATCCACGAATTAAGAATGGTTTTTACACTTTTAAATGGTTGAGGAAAAAAAAAATCAAAAGAAAATTACTTTGTGATGTATGAAATTCCATACAGTTCCATATGTCCATAAATAACATTTTACTGGAACACAGCCATGCTCATTTACATACTGTCTATGGATGCTTTTCTGCTATAAAAGCAGAACTGAGTACAGTCACGAGTTGCTTAACGTCCACACGTTCTGTGAAACAGGACATTAGCAAACAATGGCGCTCGTGCAGCTGCTGGCTCCTCCTCTGAGTGCTGAAGCCCCAATTCCTGTGCCCCACGCTGTGCTGCAGCCTCCCCTTCCCTCCAGGAACTTCCCGTCACTCCCTACCCTCATCTGCACTTTGCTCGGGTGGGAGGGCACCGTGCTGGGTCAGGGGTGGCAATTCCAGTCAGCGGGGGCTGGGGGTTAGTCGGACCTCGGCCCCACTGCCCTTGTGTCCTTATCAGGCAAATTAACACCAGGGACCCCGCTGCAGTGAGCAGGCCTCGGGCCTCAAGTCAAGCATGTGTTTTGGTTCTGACTTTGGAGCCTTAACAGACGTTGGTGAGCTTGGAGCCCAACCCCTTCCTTGTGGAGACAAAAGAGACCCAGGGAGGTAATTTTGTCAGGCAACACACTCATGACAGTACAAAGATTAGAATCCCAGACCTCTTTAGTATTTGTTGCTCTGTAGGGAATAAAGTAAAGAGTATAACCTTATGGAACTACGGATGTATATGCAGTTGGACGTTGCCCGAATGACTTATGTGGCACATGACTATAGTTGCAACAGAGACTGCATGTGGCTCTGACTGCTTTACACTGCTGATAGGTGAACCACAAATCTCAGAAAATCTCAGACTTAACTTATAACTCCACGGTGTTTCAAGTGTTATGAGTATTGTTGTACCATGTTATTTTCTTTTTACTAGTTCATAGATCAATGAAGTCAGAATAAGAAAATAAAAGAAGTAGACTATAAATCTCACACTTTCAAGCCACAGTGGAATAGATTATTTTATCAAATGAGCTGGTAAAACAAATGTGATTATGCAATGACACTGTAAAACAAAAAAACAACAAAAAAACCCAAACCCATTGCTATAGAGCCAACTCCAACTCATAGTGACCCTATACTATACACCAGGGGAGAATTGCTCCATAGGGTTGCCAAGGCTGTAAATCTTTACAGAAGCAGACCGCCACAACTTTCTCCCGAAGAGCAGCTGGTGGGTTTGAACTGCCGACCTTCTCGTTGGCAGCCAAGGGGTTAACCTCTGTGCACCAGGGCTCCTCCAATGACACTACAGCTGTGCTAAAAGCATATATGTCAACAGTGCCTGAGTAAGCACTCATCACAATATTCCCAACTTACAAGAAAGCAACAGTCAGAAAAATCAGAAAATTTAAAGTGAAATATCTCATCACAGCCAAATTTCTTAATAAAAACAAAAAAATGATAACAAGGTTGCAACCAAAGATAAGTTTCTAAGTGGCTTATTGGTTAGCTAGGCAAGGAAAACCATGCACCATGATTAGTATGATTAATTAAATCATGTTTGATTGCAGCAGTCGAATAAAACATGTCTAGATAAAATAAACTTGTTATCAGCTTTTCAGGGAGCACAGTTGCTCAAAGAGTTAAAGACACTGGACGCAATGTCAATACTCAATTAAAAAACACTGCAAATTATTTTGAGTGGTTTTCCTTGGTTCTCAGTGAGCAAACAGATGTTACTGAAACTGCTCGCTTACAATGTCAAGATTGAAATAACTGAAAAATTAGCCTCTATAAATAGCGTGGAACAACTACAGGAGAGACTGTTTTCACAGAAGTTGAGAAAAAACTAATTCAGTACAACCTGAAGTAGAATCTGCTAGGATGTGATGGTGGTAAAAATATGTGTGGAGCAGAAAAAGAGATCAGTTAACATAATTTACAAAGGTTGTAAAACTATAAGCTATTTAATGACTATGGTTATTCATCGTTTTATGCAACAGCTGGTACTCTGTGGAAAATATCTGAATCTATCGTGTTATTGACAAGTAGTAGTATCAGTAGTGATCATTCATTCTTGTGAACTTAGCCATAGGCAGTTCCATGAATTTTTGTTATAAACAGCTCTGTCAAAAGCTCAATATCCTGACTTGCCTTACCTTAGTAGATAAAATTTTATTGCTATTTTTTAAGCTAAGGGCCAAGATTGAAATTTTCTGAATAAGAAGAATTATCTAATCATTTTCAAACAATGAATGACTTTGGAAAATAGTTTTTGCCAGAGTCTTGACAACATTTCTTAATGAATTCAACCAAAAATTACAAGGCAAAACAGCATTTACATGTGAAACATATCGTGGCTAAATTGATACGTTTCAACAACAGCTAATATTATTTGAATCACAAGCAATGTCAAATTGCTTTATATACTTCCCATGCTGTTAAAAGTTAAAACAAGATCTCCATTCCCACACAAATCTGCAGTGGATATATTTTTCTAGCTCAAACTACAGTTCCTCCAGCATTTCTTCAGATCTCGATGCAAGTGTAAAGGGAATTTCTGTGTTTCAAAATTTATTTAATGGTGCAACTGAGGGGCTACCACCTAACCTTTAATTGGAAATCATTAATCTGCAATGTAATAACATGCTCAAAGTAAAACGCAAAACAAGAATTTCATAGAATTCTACAAATGCCTTCCAAGCACTGAATATGCTCAAGTAAAACTATAAACTTACAGAATGAGTACACAGCTGTGTAAAAAGACATATTCAAAGATGAAATAAGTAAAATCTCATTACACATCAGCATTAACAGAACATTTGCAATCAATTTTGATTACATGTAACACTGTGAACCCTAATTAAGCAAAACGTTTTCCAAAAAAATACTTCCATTTCTGTCATTAGTAGGTACATAAGCCAGAATATTGTACTCAATTATTTTTAATTACTTCAACAAAAATGTTGTGGAAATTTATTTTCTCTTGTAATATTTTTGATTTTGTCTCCTGGCCCACAAAGCCTAAATACTTATTATCTAGTCCTTTATAGGAAGAGTTTGCTGACCCCTGCTCAAAGATTTTTCTCATCTTTTAGAGCAATTGCTTACAGGGCAAGAGAGTCACAAATTTCAAATTTATATGTATGTGTGTGCATGTGTGTATGTGTGTGTGTGTATGTATGTACCAAACCTCAAAGAGTAACAATCATAATAAAAACTAGAAACCAGCTGCTCTTGAGTTGATTCTGACTCATGGTGACTCTATGTGTGTAAGAGTAGAACTGTGCTCCATAAGGTTTTCAATGACTGATTTTTTAGAAGTAGATCACCAAGACTTTCTTCCAAGGTGCCACTGGGTAGACTCCTTGCAGTTAGCAACTGAGTGCATTAACCATTTGCACCACCCAGGGACTCCAAACAATCATAATAGTGTTCAAATATGCTGACAATGTGATAGGCCAGCACGGTAAGCTGAATTTTGCTGTTTTCCTTTGATGGAAACATTAACGTGCAATGTTATTGTATCGGCAGTAAATTAAAAAGTATGAGTAAAAAGTTACATAACTGATTTTTTTGTTTGTTAGTTCCAAGCTGTTAGACAATCATGCTACAGTAGGAAAAAAAAAAAAAGCAATACCCTACTAGTTAGGAAGTCTTTGCTCTGTCTGCTCTATGACCTTTAAAATGGGAATAAAGCATCTCTCTCAAAAGACTATCCAGAGAGGGTTAGGAGCTGCTTGAATGGACATGGGGAATCGGGTGGAAAGGAGGAGTGTGCTGTCACAGTATGGGGAGAGCAATTAGAGTCACATAACAATGTATGTTTAAATTTTTGTACGGAAAAAAACTAAAAAAATTTCTTTTTTAAATCTCTTATTAAAAAAAAGAAAAAAAAAGCTAAAAAGCTGACAATACAAAAAAAAAAACAAGAATAATCAAATAAGTAGTAAGTAGAACACAGAACAGAATTGTTTTTCTTTATTAGAAATGGTATTACAACAGACAGTCCCCAGGTTACAAACGTTCAACCTGTAGTACGAACTAACGCCCAGAAAGCCTATTATATTAAAAATTCGAGGTACAAACAATGGTGCCTAATAACAAACGGGTACTACTTTGTGATGCGTGTGTTATTATTATTATTGCTGTATTACGTTAAAGATGTTTCAGTGTACCTGAAGTGTTTCTTTAATGTTTTTTATGAATAAAAAGGTACAACATATACTAAGACAAACATTAACTGATTTTAGATACGAACCATACCTAACTGTTCTGACTAAAGTACAAATTCGACTTAAAGGCAGACTTAGGAACGGAACTTGTTCATAATCCAGTGACTGCCTGTACTTAGGTTTTTATAAACCTGTACCATAACCAGAAACCTCACAACACCCACTGTACTCTACAAAATATATTGCTTTGTCCATCAGTCTCCCCATTCTGAATTCTTCTCTCAGCAAATAATTTTAAAAATTCTTCATCTATCACCTCATCTTTCCACTTCCTCTACCAAGGCACAGGCATCTTTTAAAATATGGCCAGGCCCTCTTATCTTAGAGAAGTGCCCTCATGCTTTCATTTCTTCCTATTTATATGCTAAACATCAGGACTAAAATAGTCACTCTAGCTACTCATCTTCGACCTAATTCATAGATAAAACATCAGCATGTAAATATCTGAATAGCTGGAAAAAGGACACCCATTTATTGAGTCTAATCTACAGAAGAAAAAAAAGATCCATGAGGTCTGAGGTGATGACTTGGGAATGTGGTTTTTAACAAAATTGGGAGGTAATCTGATACAGCTAGTTTGGCCCTGGCGTCATGACTGGTGTCTGAGAATCCACTGATCCAAAATTCAAAACCAAACCAAAGCCAGAAAAGGTATACTCTAGTAATAACTACATGGGTGATGATGTGTTCCCTCTGCATGTCAGTTTCCCTGCTGTTGAGATGAGACCACCACCCTCTTCTCCTCACGTCATAAAAACACAGAACTGTCTCTGGAAATCTTCAGTGATCCTTTCTACTATAATGCATGTAAGTGATTAACACTACTCATTACATATTTAAAGCTTCCTTTAAAAAAAAACTGCGACATGAAAGGTACTTAACTCCCCATACACACAAACCCTGAAAAAACAGTGTAAGAAATGTCTTCATTATTTATACAAGCGAGGACAACAAAGAAACAAACTGAGTTATGAGCATACCTCCTACTCCAGGCCCCAAACTGGGTGCAGTAGTACTCTGCCCAGCAGTGCCACTGGCAGCACTACCACCAGTGCCACCCACAGTGCTGGTGGTGCCACTGGAAGCTGACGAAGTCTGGGAAGCCTGTGGAGCCCATGGATTGGGTAACGGATCTCTATTTTCTGTACGGGAAGGTTGACTACCTTCACCTGAGGATGTATTGCTCACTAAGGAAGCAAATGGATTACCACCAAACTGTAAAGAAAAACACAAAAATCATAAAGAATAAGCTTTTGTTTTAAATAACAGACAAGAGACTTTTTTTCCCCACGAAAAGTATTCCCATATAAAAGTCCCTCTCTGTTATGAATTTTGTCTTCCAAAAATATGTGCTGGAGTCCTGACCCCTATACCTGTGAATGTAATCCAATTTGGAAATAAGGTTTTCTTTTTTATGTAAGTAAGGCCATATAGGTGTAGGGTGTTGTCTTGAACCTAATCATTTCTAAGTGACACAGAGAGCAGCACAGACACAGAGGCACGCAAGCACAAAGCAGGGGTGGGGGAACAGATACCACATGAATATCGTCAATAAACTGAGAAACGCCAGGGCTACAGAAGCTGAGACAAGGATCTTCCCCCAGAGCCAACAAAGACAGAGCCTTCCCCTAGAACCAGTACCCTGAGTCTGGACTTCTAGTCTCCTTAACTATGAAAAAATAAATTTCTGTTCTTTGAAACCACCCAATTGTGGTATTTCTGTTACAGCAGCACTAGGAAACTAAGGCACCCTCAATCACACACACATTTGTGTTATAAAAGGAGCCAGTCCTTGGCCTGAGCCTGGCAGCAGTGTCTCACCTGCTCTTGCGCAGCACTCAGCATCGGCTCTTGGATATCAGTGTACATGCGCCGTAAGGCATTGTATCCCCCTGGGATGCTTTCCAGGTTGCTCAAGGCTCGGTCCTGGTTTCTCATCATTTCCTGCATCATTGCTGGATTCCTGGCAAGTTCCAGTGTCTAAGATGATTTCAAAAAAAAAAAAACACTGAAATATGCATGAATTACCTTTAACTACTGTCACAGCTAATTTTACTCAGTTACTAATCCCATGAATTAGCAAAGTCTTCAGTATTTAAATCAGAAACTTATTTTAAATAATTCCTGTAGGATTTCAGTTCAAAAAGCAAGCTAATAGTCAAATAATATCGAGTAACAAGGAAGGAAGCACTCTGTTATGAGTAGATGCTCATCTCCTGAATTAAGTTCATTTTTTGTTTCTTCAATCTACAAATTAAACTGTTTGCAAACATCTTAAAATACAGCAGAAAATTCAGCAAACTACACTCCTAATTAGAGTTTTGCTGACTTTCCTAAACAAAAATTAGAATTTCTCTTTAGCCTAGCCGTAAGTAAAGCTCTTTAACCATAATAAATTAAGTAAGAAATCACTATATAGTTTCCTAGCAAAATGAATTAAAAGAACTTTCCACATACTTGTCTCATTATATCTGGATTATTTAACATGTGACTAATTTCTGGATTTCTCTGTATCAACTGCTGCATTTGTGGATTGGCCATAATTAACTGCCTCATCAGGTCAGGATTTGACAGCATGCTCTGGACAAAGGGATTTTCCATGATCTGGACCATCATTTCAGGGTTGGACATAAGTTGCCGCTGCATCTGGCTCTGTAGTTCAGAGAAGTTGGATGTATTCAAACCCAAGCTACTCAGACCTGCAAGCCCTCCAAGGCCACCTAAAAAGATACAGGGGGAAAAGACACAAAAACGAAAGTCAGAAATTATATTATTAATATAACTGGACTAAAATATAAAAATAGAAAAATATTCATTGAATCTATATTCCATTATAGGAAACCATTTTAAAACAAAAACAGAATTCCTATTACTTTCATAAATACATGTTTAATTCCTATAACTAAAATTAGCCAAAAACTTACTCACTTTGATACCTAAGTGTACATAATAAAAACAACTAAATATATTTTCAGATGCCACCTAAAGAAAAAAAGGAATAAAAACTATGAACTTGGACTACACTTCTAACAGTAGAATTCACCTGTAAGTTCTGGTTAGGACAGAGCTGCTACCAATGAAGGGGAGAGAAAATATATATTTTTTTGGAGGAATTAAATCCTGGAGAAACCTAATAGATCCAAAAGGAAGATTAAGTCCTTACCAAAAAATGTTAACTCTGTAAAACTACATAACAAACTAAATGCATTCATTCCTCACTTACTGGACACTTTCTATACATATGTCAGGGGCTTGGTTACATGTTGTGAATAAGGCGACAAGAAAAATAGTTATTACCATTAGAACTCAATCTAGTGGGAAAGACAGACAAGGGGAAGAAATGCCTACATCGATGTGAATAAGTATTCTGATAAAGATATTCACAAAGTATTATGACAGTATAGTGAATAAGTGGGAGGGCTGCTTTCCCAAGAAGAAATGACAGTTAAAGAGTTTGGAGAATGAGTAAGTTGATGAAAAGTAGCGGGCTGAGAGGGGGATTTAAAACCAGGCACAATGATCATCATTAGGAAAAAAAAAAAAAAGGCAGAGAGAAATGTACTGAGGCACTGTTTTGCCAATTCAGCTTTTCATAGGTGTAATTTATCGACAGCAACTACCATATTTTTATGCAAATAACACAAGCATCATACATTTTTTCTGCCGACCTTACAACCCCCTCGTGCCTTATTTTCTTAGGCATGCTACACCATTATTTGTGGCGGCACAACGTTTATGAAAAAATTCAGTACATTAATCAGCTCTGCAACTCTGCCCTTAATTAATGCAATTCTGCCATCACTGTAAAGCGAAACTCAGTACTCCATAAGCAATAACTTTCCCTTACCCCTCCCTCCCACCCCTGGTAACCACTAATAAACTCTGAATGTCTTCACGCTCCATCCATACTATAGCATGTACGAAGACTTCATTTCTCCTGCTGGCTGAGTAGTATTCCATTGTATGTATGTACCACATTTTGTTTACCCATTCATACTCTGATGTGCATTTAGGTTGTTTCCACTTTTTGGCTATTGTAAACAGTGCTTGCAATGAACGCTGGTGTACAAGTCTCATTTTCAGTCTCTGCTTTCATGTCTTTTGGGTATGTACCTAGGAGTGGAATTGCTGGGTCATATGGTAATTCTATTTTTAGTTTTCTGAGGAACTGCCACACTGTTTTCCACAACAGCTCTACCAATTTGCACTCCCACCAGCAATGGGTAAGTGTTCCAATTTCCCCACATCCTCACCATTTTCTTTTTTTTTTTTTTAATCTTAGCCATCCTAGTGGGAGTGAAATGGTATTTCATTGTGGTTTTGATTTACAGTTCTCTTATGGCTGATGACACTGAGCATCTTTTCATGTGTTTGGTGGCTATCTGAATGTCCTCTTTGGGGAAATTTCTATTCAAGTCCTTTGCTCATTTTATGATCTGGTGACCTGTCTTTTGTTGGTAAGCTGTCAAAATTTTATACATATTTTGTTATTAGATTACTGGATATATGGTTTCCAAAGATATTCTCCCAGTCAGTAGAATATCTTCCACTTTTTTGGTAAAGTCTTTTGATGAATGAAAGTTTTTAACTTTATGAGCTCCCATTTATCTATTTTTTTCCACCGTCTGTGCTTTTGTTATTATATTAGATAATCCATTGTTAAAAACTAGGCTTGACAGCGTTGCCCTGCATTTTCTTCTAAGAATTTTATGGTTTTAGTTTTTACATTTAGGTCCTTAACCTATTTTGAATTTGTTTTTGTGTACGATATGAGGCATGGATCCTGTTTCGTTTTTCTGCATGTGGAAATCCAATTTTCCCAATACCATTTATTTAAGAGACTCTTCTGTTCCCCTCGAACACACTTAGCACCCTTGACAAAAATCAGTTGACCACAGATAATGTATGTGCGTTTATTTCTGAATTCTATTCTGAAGCACTCTTGAAACTGCAAAAAATCCAGTATCCTTGGTATGGAAGATATGGTACTCACTAAACATTCCAGGTACAGCCTTATATTTCCCAGCCTTTTGCTGCTGGGCAGGGTCACAGGACTAGTCACGGTCAAAGGACTGTTAAGAAATGATGTGTGTCGCTTCTGGCCAAAAAAATGTAAGGTCCAGTTAAGATCCTTTAGCTGTTTCTTCTGCCATGTTCCAAGTTGTGCGGCTACAAGATGGTGGCATTCCACTAAGCCCCTGAGGGAGACTGTAGATTATTTTGTTCACTAACCAGTGAACAAAATACAGCATGAAAGAAAGCTTTGTAGCAAGAAACTAAGCTTTGCTGTAATAAGCCATTACATTTGGGGGTTATCTATTACCACAGGACAGTCTACCCTTAACTAACTGTCTCAGTCATCTAGTGCTGCTATAACAGAAATACCACAAGTGGATGACTTTAACACAGAGAAGTTTATTCTCTCACAGTCCAGTAGGCTAGAAGTCTGAATATAGGGCGCTAGCTCCAGGGGAAGCCTTTCTCTCTCTGTCGGCTCTGGAGGAAGGTCCTTGTCATCAGTCTTCCCCTGGTTTGGAGGCATCTCAGCACAGGACCCTCAGGTCCAAAGGACACGCTCTGCTCCCAGTGCTGCTTTCTTGATGGTTACAAGGTCCTCTTGTCTCTCTGGTCACTTCTTTCTTTTATATCTCAAGAGACTGGCTTAAGACTATCTAATCTTGTAGATCTCATCAATGTGAGTGCCACTAATTCATCTCATTACATCATAGTGATAGGATTTACAACACACAGGGAAATCACATCAGATGACAAAATGATAGACAATCATTCAATACTGGGAATTATGACCTAGCCAAGTTGACAGGTATTTTTGGAGGACATAATTCAATCCATGACACTAATACAACTGTTGAGATGTGATAAGAAGTAAGGACAGAGGGGCAGACAAAGGCTACATGACAAACGGCCTGGAAAGATTTTAAGCATTTGTTCTCATTCTAATAACACTGTGGAAATGAACCAGAGCAAACATGACAGATGAAAAAAGTTGAGGACCTGAATCCAGTGAACAGCAATCGTTAACAACTGTATGGGGTAGGAAAAAGAAAAGGTTACAGATCAAGAGACTTAGTGGGGAGAGGTAGTGATTTGAGGAGAAAGATGACAGTTTTTTAATTTGACTGTTTTCTGTTCTTGTTTGTTTTCTGAGAAGAAACATACAGACTAAAGCACTTAAGAGAACACCAGGTATTATCTTGAAAAGCGAATACAAGACAGAGTTCAGAAGTGGTGTGGGTTGAGGTACAGATTTGAGTCACAAGGATACAGTAATACTCAGGATAATAGCACTCAAAAGTGAACAATACAAACGTAAGAAACAGGAAGAAACGAAACCCACGATGAGAGAGAAAAAACTGGTCAGGAAATTAACCAGGGCAAAACAGTTATCATGGGAGTTAAAGGAACAAAATTTCAAGGAGAGATAGGTAAGCATTAAGAGAGACTGATTCAAAATGTGAGCAGTAGTTGTCAGTTACCACTGAATCAATTCCAACTCATGGCAACCTCACGTACGTCAGAGCAGAACTGCGTTCCATAGGGTTTTCATGGCTATGATTTTTCAGAAGCAGATCGTCAAGCCTCTGCTTATCCCAGAACTGCCCTTCCTCTTCCCATCATGCAACTTGTGGGGGGTCCAGATAATTGGGTTTAGGTGTGATGAATCAATATGAGCCCTAGGACACTGACGGAGGAGCCCTCTGTGGAGGAGACTGTGTGGAAACCCCAGAAGTGCTTGTGCTCAAGCCTGGGTGGACCTTAGTGATCATCCAGTCCAGCCCAGTGTTGCACATCTGGGAACCTGGAGGTCCAGAAAGGTTGGTAATTGGCCCAGGGTCATCGGCTGGTGGAGGCAGGGGACTCTAAGATTGGAGATATTCTCACTGCACCAGTCTCTCATTTCTCTTTCTTTCTGGATGGAAACGAAGCAGTAAATCAGCCAACTGCTCTAGAGTCAATTCCAACTCATACCGCCCACGCACATCAGAGTAGAACTGTGCTTCACAGGGTTTTCAGTGGCTGATAAGCTGGAAGTAAAGTAATTTTCACTGATCCTTAGCCACTAGGCTTCCTCTCAAGCCCCAGTCCTTCTACATATGTTCAGGACACTCATAAAATCACTTAAGCAATCTGATCCCTTCATTTTCATTTTACAAATGACAAAATTATATTCAGAAGGCTAGTTTATGATCAATTATTAGCTAATCTTCTTCATTCAATTACATGGAGATTACATCAGGCATATGTACACTACCACCTCTTTCATTACTAAAGAGGGAATGTGTTTAAATGTAAATGTAAGCTAATGAAGCACATCTGTATTCCCAACAACTTTATTACTACAATCACAGACGTAACCTATAGAAGTAGTAACAAACGTTTAGGGGGTTTTTGCTTTTATTTGTTAAAGTGTCTCAATATTTTATTGTCATTTTATCCAAAATTATTTTGACTGGGGGGAGAAGTTCTTTTTCGTTCCTATACAGAACCTGTACACGGACCAAGAGGCAGTCGTTTGAACAGAACAAAACAATGGTTTAAAATCAGGAGAAGTGTGTGTAAGTGTTGTATCCTTTCACCATACTTTTTTAATCTGTGTGCTGAGCAAATAATCAGAGAACCTAAACTATATGAAGAAGAACTCAGCATCAGGATTGGAGGAAGACTCATCAACAACCTTCGATATGCAGATGACACAACTCTGCTTGCTGAAAAGTGAAAAGGACTTGAAGCACTTAATGATGAAGATCAGTACAGATTACACCTCAACATAAGAAAACATTAATTCTCACAACTGGACCAATAAGAAACATCACGATAAATGGAGAAAAGACTGAAGATGTCAAGGTTTTCATTTTACTTGGATCCACAATCAATGCCTATGGAAGCAGTAGTCAAGAAATCAAACGACATATCGTATTGGGCAAGTATGCCACAAAAGACCTTTTTAAAGTGTTAAAAATCAAAGATGTCACTTTGAGGACTAAGGTGCGCCTGACCCAAGCCATGGTGCTTTCAATCACCTCATATGCATGCGAAAGCTGGACAATGAATAAGGAAGACCAAAGAAGAACTGATGCCTTTCAATTATCGTGTTGGCGAAGAATACTGAATATACTATGGACTGCCAGAAGAATGAACAAGTCTGTCTTGGAAAAAGTACAGCCAGAATGCTACTCAGAAACAAGAATGGCAAGACTTCGTCTCACGTACTTTGGACACGTTATCAGGAGGACCAGTCCCTGGAAAAGGACATCACGCTTGGTAAAGAAAAAAGGTCAGCAAAAAAGAAGACGACCCTCAACGAGAGACACTAACACAGTGGGTACAACAACGGGCTCAAACATAGCAACAATTGTGAGGATGGCACAGGACCAGGCCGCATTTCTTTCTGTTGTACACAGAGTTCTTTTGAGTCGGAACTGACTCAACAGCACCTAACAACAACATAAAAATTACTAAAGGCACTTACCTAAACCAAAAGGACTGCTGGTGGCAGAACCAGATGTAGAGTTACTATTAGGAGCTGATGATGTGGTAACATTGCTTCCAGTGGTATTTGTTTGCTGAGCTGAATGATCCTGAGGCCTAAGGAAAATAATTAAATCACAGTGTAAACAATGGAGCTAATTATTTTTAAAAGAACTTCTGAAATCCTGATACCCAGAAATAAAGTGTAAGCTTTCAGACCAACTCAAATTACCATAAATACTCTGAGATAACTAAGCAACAGGAACACACACACACGCACACAAAATTAACCCTTACAAAACAAAAAATATACTGATTAGCCCTACTCTTTTAGTGTAATGTACATATATATTCCATTACTGTCATTTATACTGATTACGTAAGAGATGGAGATAGATGACCTCAGAAAAAAGAATCAATGACACAGTTACATTCACAAAGCTTAACTATACAAACTTCTTTTTATCTATTCCCTTCTAGTTTTTGAGAGGTGAGGAGCAGCATTATTCAGACTTTTGAAATCGTTAAAAAAATTAAAAACAAAAGAGATCCCTCACCAAAGGCTGAGAAATGAATACAATAACTGGTTAATATTTAATATTATTTTGAGTAAAAAAACACAGAGACTTTATTAGAAAACGCTTCCATCTGATATCTGCCTGTTAAGAGTTTTGGATCTCACTCATTGATTCTAAGATACTTATTTTTTCATTTTAACATCTCTGAAATCAGGATCTGTCTTACACGTGCTGACAGCCAGGCATTAATTGTGATATCTGCACACATGTGACCTTAGCTGTTGTGACTTCAAATAAGTGACTGAGTACATTGTTACACCATAAATGTGAATTTAATTACCACATAAAGGGTCTTCAGAAAGATTAAACCATTAACTGGCACTAAACAGAAGAGCAAGGAACTGGGGAATAAATTAAACATCAGTGAAGCAAATATTTCTGTTAGGGAACACTAATAAAAACTTGCAGAATGGGTTATTATCAATGGCTTGGAAGAAAGTCCTGTGGAAAACAGAGTAGCACTCTTTTACCATCAATGCTCTTGACGGTATTACAGATACTGTATGGAAAAATACTGACATTGATTACTAAGTAAAAACTCTGATGATTAAGTAAAAAGTCAGATTCTGAATGTGAAACAATTTTAAGATGGCTTTAACCCACTTATTTCACTTACATTTCCCTTTGTAGGTATGTACGAAAGTGATACGATTTAAAAAAAACTTCACACCTAAAAAAGTCTAAAAGAACTCTTTACCTCACAATATAAAATAAAAATTTTAGGTAATAAGAAAACATGTCAGTTTAATTAGCAATTTTCTTTCTTAGTGATAACACAAACAAAAAGTGCCTTTAAAAAACTGAGGGTGCCTTACATTTAATGAAATGATTACTGATTCGTAGTTTGCCAAGGACATGAATTTACCGATTTCTGTCCAAAACCTTCCCCAAAACAAAGCATATCTAAAAATGCATTCATTTCCTTATTCTGTAATTCAAATTTAGATATAATGACTAAATACTAATGAACCTTCTAAAACATTAAATGGTTGTCTGACAAACATGTAAGCATTAACATTACAGAATCACATTGGTTTTTTTAAACCATCTATTATCAAGAACATCAAAGAAACTAATTTTAATACATTTAAATATTAATAACAGGGTAAAGCAGTCATTTAAAACCAAACCTGGTTATGTTTAAAAGAGAAGCAAACGTTTATTCACAGCTTAAAGTTATGTATCTCTTAAAAACATACCTGTTTTGTGTTTTGATGACAAGGTGAACAGTAAGCCCATCATGAATTCCATGCTGACTCAAAGTATCTTGATCTTTCAAAATTTTTCCCGCAAATATCAACACAAGTTGGTCGGTATGAGATTTGAAACGTTTAGAGATTTCTTCCTTAAACTAAATAAAAAAAAAATAAAATGAATGTTATTACAGGTGTTTTCATGGCACCATCCAGTCTAGTTCCCCCAAGTACTCAGAGAGGACCCCCTACAGATATTACAACTGAAACAATATAAAGATACATGTTCCCTAGGTCTAGTATCTTGATCTTAGAGGGAAATGAGTATTATTTTACTATCTCTAACGCAAAGGTCTTATTATAGGTGCAAATATCCTATATTTGATCTTCTGCTGAGGCCTAACAATTCATTTCTTCACAATATCCTTATTATGTCAACAGTGTCAAACTTAGTTCAAGCCACAACTAACCTTTACCAGGTTTACGATAATGTATTCCTCAGACTTTTATCCCCAGTCCTGCTTTTTTATAGCTTAATATATATACAGCCAATCTCGTATTCTCAGCCTATCATACTATCATCCCCACATTTTTCACTCAATATTTATTAACAAGCACTGCTATGGAAATGTAGAGATAAAAAGCAAGTATCTTTTCCTGAAGAAGGGCAGTCCTATGAGAGTCAGTCAACTAAACCTTAGGCTTTCCAGAAGTGAAAACTAAAGAAAGATTAGGAAGTAACCAGGAACACCCAAAGAAAGGCTTTCCAAGAGAATAATATGCAAAAACAGACAAGAAAACAGATATCGTACTATAAAAAGCAGTTTACTTATTCTATAGCTAGATCAGCATTTCTCAAACCTTCTCTACAATCACTTGCACACTTAGGCTTCATATGAATATCTGAATCATGAAACGTAAAGGTGGGGGCTCAGAAATCTACATTAATAGACTGTCTGAGTAAATCATCAGTTCAAATTCAGTGAAAGAATCACATCTTCAAGCCACTCTACCCCATTACCCTACAGCAGTGATTCTGTAGTTGATGGTACTATTACCAAGGGGATGTTCTGGAAATACATGGGGACATTTCTGGTTGTCACAATAATTGGTGAGACACTTTATGTCTTGAGATTTTAAAAATCCAGCAGAGGCAAGGAAGAGAGGTGTAGAGGAGTATAGATAAAAGATAGAACATTTGTCAATCATTGTTAAAGACAGAAAATACTTGCATGAAAATTCATTACACTCTACTTTTGTTACGACTGAAATGTTCCACAATGAAGTTATAACGCTGAGTTTTGTCTTTTTTATCTTTTTTTACTTTTATGAACTCACATATACATTGCTGAGACGCTGAAAAATGCAAAAATATATAAAGATGTTAATAAAAATAACAAAAAATTCTATACTGTAGTAAATATTTTGGAGCTTCTCCATCTGTACTTTCTTTCTACTATTTGAAATCATACGACACAAAATACTTTTATCTAAAATAAGCAATTTCTCAAACCAGGCCGGCCAACATGGCATTATCGACAGAAGCACCATGCCATCCCTCCACAGCAAAGACCCGAAAAACTAAGTAAAATATAGAGGAACGTCAATCCTAAACCCTAAGCATCAAATGAAGAGATAAAGAACTCAACCAAGCACAGAATGGAATAAACTGACAGAAAAAAGAGAGTGAGGAGAGAAGTGGAGCAGAGGCCCCTCATCAGCTAACGCAGCATGGACTCACCATTGAGGACTCTTGTCAGAGACTGGCAAACAGGCACTACAGGAAAGCAGCTTCATGGAGCACCCAGCAGGAGACAGAGCACAGTAACCAGCGATACATGCTTTCCCACCCCCTAACTTTCCTACCCCTGCTTGGCGAACGCTCTGTCCCAGCAGGTCAAGTGACCGTGGTCCTGGAGGCACTGGCTCCGTGCCACTTGGATTCGCCCTACCCACACCAGCTGGCTTCTTCAGTGCCATTTCTTTGCTGCTGGTGTTGTTTTTTTGACTTCCTTTGGTGTCTTCCCTGTCTCTGGCCCCCTCCCTGTCCTTTCTCTTGAACACCTGGCTCCGTATGCCATCTTTGCTTCTTTTTGACAGACTGTGAAATGCTCAGCTGGAGACCTGCTTCTCCAGTCCACAACGCCATGCTAGTAGAATACTTGGGGCCTTTCTTTTTTTCTTCCTATTTTTCTTCCTTTCTCAGTTTCCTGTCTCTCTCTACTTACCTTCCTTTCCTGTCTTCTGAATACCGAGGATTGTGTGCAATTTCTGCCCCTTCTGGCCAGGATGTATTTTTTTTTTTTGCTTATTTTTCTTTCTTTTATTGGTTTCTCATCTCTACTTTCCTTCTTTTCTGGTTTCCTGAATACCTGGCACTGTGTGCCATCTCTACTCTTCTGGCCAGGCTGTATTTTCTTTTTTATATATTTTTCTTCCTTTTCTGTTTTTGGTTTTTCTTCATTTATCAGTTTCTCATCTCTCTCTACTTTCCCTCGTTTCTGGTCTCCTGAATACCTGGTGCTGTGTGCAGTCTCCACCCCTTCTAGATGTGCTGTGTCCCGAGTCCTGAAAGCCACTTCCCTGGTAGAAGGTGGGATCCCTGGGGACTCTTTTCTTTTTTAAAAAAAATTATTAATTTCTCTGTTTCTTTCTTCCTTTTTGTTTTTCTTCATTTCTCGATTTCTTGTCTCTCCACTTCAACAGCAGACTCCCTCAACATTTTTTCCCCTGCTCCTGTTGTTCTCCTCTCTCCTTTCCAACACCCAACTTAGCTCCAGATATCACAACCTTCCCCCTTCCTCCTGCCTATCTGCAACGTGCAATGAACATCGCAACTCTGAGCAAAACAGGCACGGCCTACCGGAACCTCCCCTGCACTAACCCCTGGTCCACCCATCTGGACCCAGTATGTGCCAAAAACAACCCATCCCACCCCTACGCTTCAGCTGGACCTGCCCTGCTGCACCACAGCTGAGTGAGTTACTCTGCCCATTGCGCAAGGAAGTGAAAAGTATCATAACCCACAGATGAGCAAACAACAAAGAACACACAACCTGCCTGCTCACATATATCCAAATAAAACAAAAAACCAGGACGAAAGAAATCTACAATCAATAAATGAAGAAAATAACTACTGAATATCCAGAAGACAGCAGACAATATCAAAACATTAAAAGAACAGCACAGGACGGTTGAAATAGGCATCCAAGATAAAACAAGAAATATATTTCCAGTAGAAGAAAAGGCAATCGAACTACCTGTTAAGAAATTCAAACCTCTAATATTCAGAGCTATCCAAAAGTTGAAGCAAAAAGCAAACAAAAATGAGGAAAAAATGACAAACTCATGGAAAATAGACACAAAACAATGGAAGAATTCAGGAAAACAATACAGTAACAAAATGCCAAAATAAATTCACAACTAGAACTCATACAAAAACAACAATCAGAAATCCAAAAGATAAACAATAAGATTTCCGTAATGGATAGTGTCATAGTAGGGCTGAGGAGCAGGTGTGAAACGATGGAAGACAGGATCAGCAAAATTGAAGACAAACACTTGGCTACAACTCTGAGAAAAAATCAGAAAAAAGAACAAAGAAAATGAAGAAGCCCTGAGAACTACGTGGGATACAACCTAAAGCAAACATCTGCGAGTGATAAGAGTTCCAGAACGGGGAGAAAACAGAAAACCTGCTGACGGAAAACTTCCTTAATATCATGAAAGATGAAACGCTGACCATCTAAGAAGCTCAACAAACCCCATACAGGATAGACCCCAGAAGAAAATCACCAAGGTGTATCATAATCACACTCGCTAAAACCAAAGACAAAGAATCCTTAGAGCAGCTCAAGGAAAACAAAAAGGCACATACAGAAGGGAAACAATAAAACTAAGCTCTGATTACGACAGAAACAATGCAGGCAAGAAGGCAATGGGCTGACATATGTAAATCCTTGAAAGAAAAAAAACTGCCAACCAAGAATAATATAACCTGCAAAACTCTCATTCAAATATGATGGTGAAATTAGGACATTTCCAGACACACAGAAATAAAGGGAATATGTAAAAATCAAATCAAAATCACAAAAATTATTAAACAGAGTTTTTCGGTTTGAGAACAACCAACATCAGACAACAGCCTGAATCTAGGATACAAGATCACACCAGCCAGATACCAGCCCAGGAAACAAACTCTCAAGGCCTATTCAAAACTCAAAAGATTTACAACAGGGAACCAGAGACGTTAATCTGTAAATGACAATGAGGTCAGAAGAACACAAGAGGAAATAAACAGTGTAGGTATAGAACTTTCTAAAGAAGAGGAGAGGAAGGCAAGGTGATACTAAATAATAAAAGATTGGTTTAAACCTAGGAAAATAACAGTAAATTTCAAGGTAACTACAAAGAAAGTTACCTACTCAAATAAAGAAAGATAAAGTCTCAGTAAAAACAAAATCTTCAAAAACAAAAGCAATGAAAAACAATCCACAAACAAAAGCAATTCAGCAAAGAAGAGTTAAGAGGAACAAAGAAAATGTCAGCACCACAAAAAAAAGCACTACAAAATGACAGCAAGAAACTCACACCTATCAATAAATGTAAATAACCTAAATAAACCCATAAAGAGAGAGTGATACAATGGATAAAAAAAACCAGGATCCATCAATATGATGTCTAAAAGAGTCACATCTTAGAAACATAAGACGTAGATTTATTAAATACCAAAGAATAAAAAAAATGTATCAAGGAAAGAGCTACCAAAACAGAGCAGGAGTGGCAATAAAAATCTCAGATAAATTGGACTGTAACATGTAATCCACCACAAAAGACAAAGAAAGCTATTATGTGTAACGATTAAGGGGACAATCCATCACGAAGACATAACCATCATAAATATCTACGTACCCAACGACAGGGCTCCAAACTACATAACACAACCTCCAAACGCACTGAAAAGAGAAAGTGATAGTTTCACAATAATAGTAGGAGACTTAAACACACCACTTTCAATAAACATCTAAAAAGAAACTCTACAAAGATACGGAAGATTTAATGGCCACAATCAGCCAACATAAACTCACAGATATATATATAGAACACCCCACCCAACAGCTGCAAAATACATTCTTTTCCAATGTACATGGAACGTTCTCCAGAATAGACTACATTTTAGGCCACAAAGCAACCCTCAACAAAATCCAAAACACTAAGATAATACAAAGTATCTTCTCTGATCACAACAACATCTAAGTAAAAATTAACAACAAGAAGAGCAAAGAAAAAAAAAATCCATTACATGAAAACTGAATAACACCCTGCTTAGAAACCACTGGGTAACAGAAGAAGTCAAAGATGAAATCAAAAAATTCCTAGAATCAAATGAGAATGAAAACACATCATACCAAAACTTTTGGGATACAGAAAAGGCAGTGCTCAGAGGTCAACTGATAGCAACAGATGCACATCAAAAAAGTGACAAAATCGAAACATTAGCTACACAACTACACAAAACAGAGAATAGGAAAAGAAGCCCACCCCCACCAGAAGAAAGGAAACAATAAAAATCAGAGCAGAAATAAAAGAAATAGAGAATAGGAAAACAATAGAAAGAATCAACAAAACCAAAACTTGGTTTTCTGAAAGGATCAACAAAATGGACAAACCACTGGCCAAACTGAAAAAAGAAAAACAGGAGAGGAAGCAAATAATGCAAAAAAGAAATGAAATGGGGAACATTACAAGAGACCCAACAGAAATAAAAAGGATCATAACAGATTACTATGAAAAACTACAACAAATTTGAAAAGCTAGAGGAAATGGACAAATCTCTAGAAACACACTACCTACCCAAACTATCACAAAATGATGTTGAAAATCTGAACAGACTCATAACAAAAGAAGAGACTGGAAAGGTAATAACAAAACTCAACAAAATAAAGCCCTGGCCCAGATGGCTTCACTGGAGAATTCTACCCAACATTCAAAGAGCTTACGCCGGTACTACTCAAACTATCTCAGAACTCAGAAAAGGAAAAGATGCTTCTGAATTCATTCTGTGAAGCTAGCATAACCCTGATACCAAAACTAGGCAAAGATACCACAAAAAAAGAAAATTACAGACCAATATCCCTCATGAATACAGGTGCAAAAATTCTCAACAAAATTCTAGCCGAAAGAATTCAGCATCGTATCAAAAAAGTAATACACCACAACCAAGTAGTATTCATACCAGGTATGCAAGAATGGTTCAACATTAGAAAATCAATCAACATAATCCCCCACATAAAAAAAAAATCACGCGATCACCTCAGCGCAGAAAAGGCATTCAACAAAGACCAACACCCATTCTTGATAAACACTCTCAATAAAATAAATATAGAAGGGAAATTCCTCAACATAATTAAGGGCATGGATCCTGTTTCATTTTTGCATACCAACAGTCAACATCATTCTTAATGGAGACAGGCTGAAAATATTCCCCTTGTGAACACAAAAAAGATGCCCTTTATCACCACTCCTATTTAACAATGTGCTGGAAGTCCTAGCTACAGCAATAAGGCAAGAAAAAGAAAGGGCATCCAAACTGGTACACAAGAGGTAAAAATATCCCTATTTGCAGATGATGTGATACCATACATAGAAAACCCAAAAGACTCCATAAGAAAACTACAAGAACTAACAAAAAAGATTCAGCAGAAGAGCAGGATTCAAAATAAACATACAAAAATCAGTTGAATTCCTATACACCAATAAGAGAATGATAAGAAGGGAAATCAGGAAAACAATACCACTTACAACAGCCTCTAAAAAATAAAATATTTAGGAATAAATCTAACCAGGGATGTAAAAGACCTATACTAAAAAAACTACAAAACACTACTGCAAGAAACCAAAGGAGATCTACATAAAGGGAAAAAGATACCATGCTCCTGGTTAAGCAGACTCGACACTGTGAAAATAACAACTCTACCAATATGATGCAACGCAATCCAAATACCAACAAAATTCTTTAAAGAGATGGAAAAACTAATCATTAACTTTATATGGAAATGGAGGAGACCCTGAATAAGTAAAGCACTACTGAAGAAGAATAAAATAGGGGGACTCCCACTACATGACCTCAGAACCTACTATACAGCTATGGTAGTCAGAACAACCTGGTACTGGTATAATGACAGATACATTGACCAATGGAACAGAACTGAGAACTCAGATGTAAATCCATCTACCTACAGTCACCTGATCTTCAACAAGGGCCCAAAGTCCATCAGGTGGGGAAAGGGCAGTCTTTTTTAATTAATGATGCTGGCAAAACTGGATGTCCATCTGCAAAAAAATGAAACAGGACCCACACCTCACATCATGCACAAAAACTAACTCAAAATGGATCAAAGACCCCACACCTCACATCATGCACAAAAACTAACTCAAAATGGATCAAAGACCTAAATATAAAACCCAAAACTGTAAAGATCACAGAAGAAAAAACAGGATCAACACTAGAGACCCTAATACACAGCATTAACAGGATACGAACCATAACTTACAACACACAAACTCCAGAAGATAAGCAAGACAACTGGGATCTTCTAAAAATTAAATACTTACGCTCATCAAAAGACCTGACCAGGACTTCCGGCAAGATGGCGCTCTAGGCAGAAACACCACGCCGTCCCTCCACAACAAAGATC